>NC_068983.1:68792739-68793974 GCF_001194135.2 Octopus bimaculoides | reverse complement strand
TATATATATATATGTTTGTGTGTCTGTGTTTATCCCTCCAACATCGCTTGACAACCGATGGTGGTGTGTTTGCGGCCCCGTAACCTTGAGGACCGATAGAATAAGTACTAGGCTTACAAAGAATAAGTCCTGAGGTCGATTTGCTCGACTGAAGGCGGTGCTCCAGCATGGCCGCAGTCAAATGACTGAAACAAGTAAAAGAATAAAAGAGATAAATAGATAGATAGATAGATAGATAGATAGATAGATAGATAGATAGATAGATAGATAGATAGATCAGTGCAAAAATAAATGTTTTTGTTATTTTAAATTTTGATGTTTCATTTGGAATAAACTTTTAATTAACTATGCTCATGCAATATACCATTTTGAAGCGCAGATTTTTGTCTATTGATTTGTACTGCAGGTCTTACTTTCAATGCTCATGTTTGCTTATTTTAAGCTATAAGGAAAATAAAAAAACAAATTCGCAAAGCATCGGAAATTGCTCGCAACACCGACCATGCATTTTGTCAAAAGAAAATCAACAAAGCTCAGTTCGACATTACTTTCAAATGTTTTATAGGGGACAGGAGAACTTTGAAGATGTGCAAAATCGCGAACGAAATTCCATAGTTGACAGCGACCAACTAGGGGCCATTACTGAAGCAGACCCAAACAGAACAACTCGAGAGATTGCAGAAGAATTAAACGTCTTTTAAATGTCCGATATTTGCATCACACTGTAAGCCAAAACACAGTAAATGGGTGCTGCTTATACTGGATGAAATAAAACTTTTACAAAGTCTACTTTTCACGTGTTTATGCTCAACAAAATCTGTCCATTTCTTGACCGCCGTAACATGTGACGAAAAGTGGATTACATACGACAACGTTCCGTACAATGGCTTGACCAAAATGCTTTCTCAAACCAAAGCTGCATCAAAAGAAACTGTTGTTTCACACCAAGATTCAAGAAATCCACTGTTATTTCTTTGAATCTTGGCAAAACCACAACCACGGAGAAGTATTGCCAGGAAATCAAACAAATGCACCAAGAACGGCAAGCCACACACGTATAACATGGTCAATCGAAAGAACCAGTTTTCGTCCATAACAACACTTGGCAATATTTCTCGTAAATGACACTACAGAAAGAAATTTAACAAATTAGGCTAGGAAACCTTAACCTCCAGATCTCTCTCTCTCTCTCTCTCTCTCTCTCTCTCTCTCTCTCTCTCTCTCTCTCTCTCTCT
>NC_068983.1:68790877-68791705 GCF_001194135.2 Octopus bimaculoides | reverse complement strand
GGAGGAGGAGGAGGAGGAGGAGGAGGAGGAAAGTGTTGTTGTTGTTGGTGGTGGTGGTGGTCGTCGTCGTCGTGACTGCTCTTGTACCACAGAGAAATATATTTAATAAATATAAAATAATCATACATAACAATCAATAAATATAGCAATAATATAAAGACTACATTGTTTGGTTTTGTACTTTTAGCAAGACTTTTAGAATGAGCGTTATGCGTTGGTGTTAGTTTACACGTTTGTATGTGTGTGTGTCTGGGCTGTTGTGTTTTAATGTGTGCGTATGACTTTTAATGTGTGTGTGTGTGTGTGTGTGTATCTATGCCTCAGTATATCAGTATGTATGAGTATCAGTATCTATTCGTCATCGAGCTTCCATTTCTATATTTCTATATGTCAATGTCTTATCTATGTATATCAGCGTGTCAGTGTGTGTGTGTGAGTGTGAATTGTGTTCATCACGTACGCATATGCATCAATCTTACAAGCACACAAAGCTTCCGATTCTCTGCTTATGAGAAATCTTTTATTACAAAAGAAACTATCAATGTTTTGTAAAACTATCAGAGTCTGACCAGTTATTTGTATATGGAAGCTTTTGTGTGTACGTGTATGTGTGTGAGTGTCGAAAAATATATGTTGTTACATACATGCATATTCATACATATATATATATACATACATCCATACATGCATACATACATACATACATGCACACATACATACATATATTTATATATATTATTTATCAAAAATATTCATCGCTTTTTTTCTTCATCCCTATCTGTCTTTCCATCTTTCAAGCTTTGTATATATATATATATATATATATAT
>NC_068983.1:68784975-68789573 GCF_001194135.2 Octopus bimaculoides | reverse complement strand
CACACACACACACACACACACACACACACACACACACACACACACACACACACACACACTCTCACACGCACACACTTCGTGACTCAACTAGCAAGTTGACTTTTGTCATCTATGCTTTTTTATTTAGACATATCACAGCCTCACTTTAATCTCTAATTCTAACAGCAACACATCAGTCGCTACTAACACCATCAACAACAATAGCAATGCCTCCATCACAAATACACACCCACTTCAACATTCACCACCTCCATTAATACAATCCCGTTATTCGTCGCTAACACCACCTTCATTGTTACAATCATCAAATGTTATCACCATATCTCAGATTGGCCGAATCGTTAGATATAGTCGTGCAAAATTTCTTGCAGTCTGTTCCGGCCCTTTTTTGGATTAAGCTCAAATTTATCCAAAGCCAGCGTTACTTTTCGTCGTTCTGCAGTCGATCAAAGAATGTACCAGTTATATGTGCTGTCGTCGATTTAAACAACTGGTCTCGTCATTTCCGAGTAGTGAGACTACGACTAAAATGCTTCAGTAAATCTTGTTAGTGATGGCGAGAATTTAATCTCCAACTGTGAAACTAACCAAGAGGAATAGGGAACCGAGGTATTATTAGCTTTGGAAGTCTTTGTGTTTAACGCGACCTCAAGTTTCATTGCTTCTATCAATAACTACACCAACTTCCACAATCCGATCATGGACAACAACGTTAATAACAGCCAAAAAGGAAAATCTGTACGTGATCGCTCGACCCTTTGAATATACCGGCCCAATCTGTCTTAAATCTTATGTCGTTAAAAATATGAAAGGAGAAACTGGATCTTGTAGTTATAGATAAACTATTGTGACTGAATAACTACAAGAATAGCAATAACACTTCAGCCATTACAGCATTGTTTTTTATCCTGTCATGGTTGATATATACAGTACCAGTTAATAGTGAAGTATTGATGAAATCGTTAGAGTATCAGACGAGTTACCATGCGATATCTTCCACAGTGTTTTGTGTTTTAAGTTCAAATGCCGTCTAGGGATTCAATCTCACTAAAGGATTATGTCATCGTTTCTCACACACTGAGAGAAAGCGTCAAGGTGGATCACGGCAGACTGCAGACTCAACATCTCTCTGCGAGCAAAGAAACTTTTCAATTTGTACCACAGTCAAAGAGCTGTGAAGACCAAGCAGACTGTGTGATGGAGCTTGTCACAAACTAATCGAACTCACGAATGAATGGTCCCATAGTTTCAGAAACCGTGGAAACACCCTTGGTAAAGTGGAAACGCATCGACGACAACGAAGGCGATGAAGAAATGAACAAAAAGACGGGATAATAGGTACTTGAATACCTTTGATTATGGTTTCTCTCATTCACTGCCACCAGGTCAGGTTTTCGTACAAACATTATAAACTATTGGTAAGTTTTACATTTTAATTCTTTTTCTACAACCTCTATTCACGTTCAAACATTAAACCTCACACACACACACATACACACACACACACACACACACACACACACACACACACACACACACACACACACACACACACACACACACACACATACACACATGCATACGTACACTCATACACATACGCACACATTTCCCAATCATTTAACGCCACAATACTACGCTACTTCATATATAACCATTCGACCCTACTACAGCCTCTTTCCACTCAAAGATGTTGCCAAGTCAGACAAGGCACGATTGCCATAGTAACTCAACTTTGATCAGGTCGCGCATTCTTGCATTGCTCTTTTATCGATGGAAAACAAAAATAGGAAGAAAACAATAGCGTCGTCCCTTCATCCCCTTCCACACACACACACACACTATACACACACCACAAACTCTCCAAAAACCGAATAATGTAAAAAGAAGCAGAAAAAATGTGAATTGATGTGAGAATAAGCTTTCTATTATGTAAAGGTTATGGGTTTTTTTTAATCAATTACCTCCCTTGCTAATGGCACTCTATCCTGCTTGTAGTTTTTAAGTTTTTTTAACTCACTACGTTACATATGCAAGAGCAGAGCATATTTGTATTTAACACGTGGACACTTCGTTGAAGCACATTCCCTTTTTTCTCTCTTTCTCTCTTTCTCTCTCTCTCTCTCTCTCTCTCTCTCTCTCTCTCTCTCTCTCTCTCTCTCTCTCTTTCTCTCTTTCTCTCTCGCTCCTCTCTCTCTCTCTCTCTCTCACACACACACATGTTTATATTAATCAATGAAATTCCAATTTAGTCTGATTTTCACGTTTTATTATTTGCAATTTTTACAATTTTACAATTTTATGCTATTGGAATAAACTAGTACTTTCATACGTTACGCAATCATCAGGTTTATGCTGTGACAGTCATGTTCCATAATTGACAATATATACACTCACATACACATATTTAATAAACAAATAGCGTATGTTAAATAGTTAACAGATAGATGGATAGATAAAGAGAGAGAGAGAGAGAGAGAGAGAGAGAGAGAGAGAGAGAGAGAGAGAGAGAGAGAGAGAGAGAGAGAAAGAGAGAGAGATTTACTGTGAAAATATCTGTGGCTAGATCATGGGAGCTGTAGTAGCTAACGGTGAGGTTCATCCAACTATTTCCATCGACCCAATTTCACACAAGGCTTAAGTCGACTCGAGGTTATGGTAAAAGTTTTTTTCTAAAACTCAGTGCATTAGGATTGAACTCAAAAATAATGTGATTTTAAAGTGACCTTCTTAACTACAAAATTATCGGTTTTGATCAACAGAGTTACTGTTTCTGAATTGCGTGTAAGTGGCCAATAATTCCACAGATACATGTATTTCTTGGTAGTCTCTCGAGCAATTTCTTGCTGAACAACCCGCACAGATGATTTGTTCATAATGACCAAATGCATGAACTGCGCATGTGCTTACTCTCTCCATCAAGTCGACGTTGCCTGTACAGGCGCACGGTGTGCCACATGTCAGCTGATCACAATGCAACGTAAAATGAAGTGTTTTGCTCAAGAACACGACTCATTACTCGGTCCGGGAATCTGTCTAAGAATTGCATTATGAGTACACAGACACGTGTAGCCTTATCGTAACTCACAGACAGAACCAGCGTGAAACATTGTGTGACAAGATTGTAGCTTTGGAGTACAAGTACACTCTATCAGACGGTCTTTTTTTCCAGTTTCCTTCAACCCAATTTCACTCACAAGGTAGAGGCCGAGTCGAAGTTCTAGCAAACATTTGCTCTAGATGCCACACAGGCCATTTGAGCCCGAGAACTTGTGGTCGCTAAACGAACTCCTTAACCATTCGGCCAAACCGCGCCTGTGCAACAAAGTGGACACCTTTCAAAGTACCCAACAACCGGTGGTAACGTAAAACGTAAAATCGGGCGACTGGTTGCACGCCACAACACGACATAAAACACACGAGACTGCCGTTCATAAAGTCATTTATTCCTCTTGACTTGTTATGTTTAGATGGAGGAAAGCCACCTGCTCGACAGCGCTGAAATAGCGACAATAGGACGCTAGATGTCGTTCTGCATCACTTCCTGACATGCTTTTTCTTTTTAGTTAGTACAGGGCAGAAGGAAAATTTTACTATTTCGTTTCATGAATGTATATGTGTAAGTTTAAATGATTATATGTGTGTGTGTGTGTGTGTGTGTGAGAGAGAGAGAGAGAGAGAGAGAGAGAGAGAGAGAGAGAGTGCGTGCACGAATGTGGATAGGTGGGTAAAGGTGAATGGTGTGTAGTGATGTGTACGTGCGCAAAGGTGAGTTGGTGTGTTTCTGTATTTTTGCATGAATAGTGTTTCTGAGAGTATGTGTAGGCGAATTTGAGTACTATGTATGCATGTGTGTGTATACACATACATACATACAAACATACATACATACATACAAACATACATACATACATACATGCACACACATGTGTACACGCGTAAATCTATATCCGTACATACAAATACATATACCTATACATATAATCGCATGCATACATACACACTCGCACACACACACACACACACACGCACGCACACACACACACACACACACACACACATATTTAGGTCTTTCTTGTTTGCGCCTATTCTGTCGTATGTATAATTATATGTTTGTGACTTTTCCTAAGGCTTTGCAAATATTGTGTGAGTGTATGCGTGTGTGAGTGTTTCGTGATTAAATTAAGTATTCTGTTTCTTTTATTGACGGCTCAAGTATCAATGAAATCATACATCGGTTTGCAATACACTCGTGAGGGCAGAGAGATATTTTATACCTGAATTGATGAGTCTATGTATGTATGGGTGAGTACGTATGAATGCACGTATGCATACATAGATACACATATATGAGCATGTATGTGCGCCTGTGTGTTGATGCGTGTGTGTGTGTATCTTTCTATCTGTCTCTCTCTCTCTCTCTCTCTCTATATATATATATATATATATACATGGAGTGGCTTGCATAACAATCACATGGTTCCGAGTTCAGTCCCACTGCGGGGCACTTTGGGAAAGTGTCTCCTACTATAGCCTCGGGCCAACCAAAGCCTTGAGTGGATTTGGTAGACGGAAACTGAAAAGAAGCCCGTCGTATA
>NC_068983.1:68775679-68784696 GCF_001194135.2 Octopus bimaculoides | reverse complement strand
TATATATATATATATATACAAAAATGGGACAAGAACTCAAAACATCCAAACAGTTAGGTGATTAAAAAAAGGGGCAACAAAACATCCAGACAAACGATACAAAGTAAACAAGGACGGGTCATTCGGAGTTTTCTATCCTCAGTCGAGTTCCAGATTATCTTTGCAATTTCGGCTGGTTATACTCGATATTGCTCCAATCTGGCCAGCCCCAAGGAAAGACTAAGCTAAGAGCATTAGATTCCTTGGAAGAAAGCAGCGAATGTATAAGAAAACAAAGACGGAAAAAAAAGCAGAGAAATGTTACACAGATACAAATGCAAAAGGGAAAACCAGTATCATACCATTTAAGGTAAACAGACACAAAAAGCTGGAAACAAAATTACTAAGAGTTTAAACTTATCAACAAAATTAGCAATGAAATAACTTTCATATTACCTAATCTAACGTTTTATATTAGTTTGAAAATTAAATTCTCTAAATCTCATAACTTCTTACGTGATATCTTGTATGATAATCTAAGATAAAATACTTATTTTTTAAAGCACGAGAAATATGTACGCTTACTAGTCAATATCCAAATGAACAAGTTAAATTAAACATTTATATAACAATCGGTAAGTTCAACGATTTGATGCAGTATGTTTAATGTAAGTATTTATCGTCTTACGTTTTTATATACTTATACAATGTTGATACTAAAAGAAAATTTGCTGGTTCAATGTTTGTACATTCGAATTTTAATTAGCTATAGATTTGTTAAATGCGTGCTTAGCATACTTTCTATTATAGCTACAAGGGAGGGGACTAGTTGATTATATCGACCTCGATGCTCAACTGATACTTATTTTATAGACCCTGGCAGAATTTGAACTCAAACCGTAAAGCTGGAAGTAATGTCACGAACAATTTTTTGTCCGGCGTGCAAACGATCCTGCCAGCTCGCCGCTTTCCGCATACGCTAGCAAGGAGAAAGCTACTGGCATTTATTGTTGATACCTACTGGCTTTTATCTTTTTTTTTTTTCTGGTCGTCTGTCTGGAATTAAGATATCTAATTTTTCACGTTGATTGGATACTATCTTGTATCAATTAATAATAGAAAGGAGAAAATAAACGAAAAGAAAAAAAAACTAATTTTTGTTTTTTGTTTGAGGAAGGTTTATGTTTTTAAAGACATTTCTCCTCAGAGATCAATAAAATATGTAACAAAGTACAGGAATCGATACACGTAACTAAAACACTTGAAGCGTACACCAAAAATATCTGCGCAAGTGGCGTGCGCGTATGTATGTATATATGTATGTATGTACGTATGTATGTATGTATGTATATATGTATGTATGTATAGGAAATGTGTGTGAGCGTACACGTGTGTGTCCGCATGCGTATGTGAAAAGACAAATATGAGAGTGAATAATAAATCTTTGGCATACAGTAACTCAGTCTCTGGGTAGTTGTGGTTGCCTAGGATGTTTAAGCAGCTGCATGGAATACAGGATGATACTAGGTATTCATTGTAGCATCAATGCTGCTTGGCACCACAGGTAAGAACGATATTGTCGGGATGTGCCAAAATCGTTGTGATTTCTCGTGAGCAGCTCCTGAAAGTAACACCTCCACAGTGCAGGCTGTAATTGACACAGGTGTATGTAAACCATGCACAATGCGGTAATACGATGAAGAGCTGACAGTAAGCTAATACGACAGTACGAATTCGATTTCCTGCTGTGCCTATACTTTTGATTGTAAGTACATAGACCCCGTCAGACTCGTCAACCTTTCGTCACGCCATACAAAGTCTTCATTGTCGAATTAGCGACCTATTGAGGATGACAGAATGCTTTTGTGTTTCACATGTCAAATCCATTTCTGTATTTGGAATTTCTGGTGAAGTATTATTGACCCCGTTCACCTATTTGGTATAAGTAGGCAAAGTAGGCAAAATTACTGGCAAAATATTGACGTCATTTCCTGCGAAAGAGCGATGTACTTTATTTGCATCCAATCATGACATTTTGGCTACCGCCAGCCCTCCAAGACTGTTACCCTACGGGGCCTTGAAGACCGGTTGGTGGAAAGTGGTGGTGTTAAATCTGGTGTCGGGTTAAGTATATCTCTTAAGTGTAGACTTAAACACATATTTACACAAATATATTCTTTTATTCTTTTACTTGTGTCAGTCTTTAGACTAAATTTAAAGGTGAAAGGTTGCGCGAAATTTTACGAAAAGAGCAAGACAGGCTACAGTTGAAAACGAGCATATGACCAGTTAAAATAAATGCTAATATTTCAGTAGGGAGGGGAAGCTACACATACAACGGCATCATTATCATGAAACTCATGCGTAGTTCAATCACTTCATTTGGTTTTCCCCCTGTCATGAAAGACTCGGGAAGGCCTTTTTTTCGATTAAAAGTGATTCAAAAATTTCTTGGACAAAATGCACCCAAAATTACATCACTTCCCACACAGCTACAGTAGCTTCGACGACATAACTCGATGTCTGAAGAAAACATGTCTACCTCGTAAATTGTCATTTCAATGTCTGAAATATGAGTGGATTTCATGAAGCTCATTACAAATCAGTCAAGGCTACAGATGTTCTCGCCAAAATTGATATAGAATGCCGTCCAGAGGATTGCCCTCAAATAAATATAATAAATATTACTGACGTTGAATATATTCAATTATTGATGGGATTATTGATGAAATAGTGGTAGAACATTCCTATGCTTTGCAAATACAATGGACCTGTTATAACTGTCTAACCTAGAAAACAAAAATCAAGTACTGTTATGGCGGTTGGATGACCGGAAGTTGCGAATAATTCATTTGAAATCAGCAAGAGAACACGAACAAATGATTCTTCCCGATCTACAACTTTTCTGCCTAAATTATAAATACACATTTTCACCATTAACCATTAGCTCATTTGGTTGCGTAAATAAATATTTAATCAATAATTTTGAGTAGGTGCATTTCCTTTTAAAGAAAAGGACTTTCTAATACGCAGTCAGCAAATTCAGATTGTAAGCGGAACAGTGAAAATATGCAAGACTTTGCTATGGCATAGCATGTTACAGTTGTCGATGACTAAATTCCAGTGATGGAGTTTTATTTCTTAGTAAGGAACAAAAGGAGATACATACATACATGGGCATATACATACATACATACATACATACATACATACATACATATATACACACGCACACGCGCATACACACACACACACACACTCGCGCAAGCAAGCAAGCACACGCACACACACACACACACACACACACACGCAAGCAAGCAAGCACACACATTCGATTCATGCAGACAGACGAACTGATAGATTGATATACACGATCACGCGCACGTGTGTGTGTTCGTGTATAACTAAATGAGAACGTCCATAGATCGACCCAACGCCAGTATGCCTGTGTGTGGTTAGTGAATGAAAGTCTTACTATAAAGGGAAATCCTGATGAAGACAGAAGTGGTACTGGCGATGAAGACTGTAGCACTGATAACGATTATAATGGAAGTAAGGCTGTTGATGATATTTACGCAGTCCGACCGGATCCAATTGATAGCCAAGGATCATTGAACAGACGACTAGTCTTCTCAGCTAATGCTAGGGGTAATGGTGGTGGAAGCGTTGGTGTTGCTGGAGACGGAGGTATCGCAAATGTAACTTACATTTTCAACTAACAATATTACATATATAAGAGTAGTATATGTATTCAGTATACAAAACGCTCCCTTGAGACACTTTCTGTTAGCCATATTGCTGATGCTCATAATCAGCATCCCTATACTATATATTGTTATTCTTTTATTCTTTTACTTGTTTCAGTCATTTGACTGCGGCCATGCTGGAGCACTGCCTTAAAGAGTTTTAGTCGAAGAAATCAACCCCGGACTTATTCTTTGTAAGCCTAGTACTTATTTTATCGATTTCTTTTACTGAACCGCTAAGTTAAAGGGACGTAAACACATCAAGAGATGGTGGGGGAGACAAACACAAACGCAAAGACACACACACACACACACACACACACACACACACACACATACACACACATAAGTATATGCATATAAACACGACGGGCTTCTTTCAGTTTCCGTCCTGAAGGATGAAAGGCAAGATGACTTCGGTAAGATTTGAACTCGAAAGGAATATCGCAAAGTATTTAATTCCTGCATAACACAACTGACTTTCAGACAATCTTTTAATTTATAGCGCTACTTAAAATCATTCATTAAATTCTACATTCTTTGTTAGTCATTTTAAGATCTTCAGTAACAGTCGGAGTCGCATAAAACCGAAATATACCAAAAGTTGTCGCTGTACTTTCGGAGATCTGACACACTCCACACAGCATTTCATCCTTAATTATAAATTCAATAGACTATAATTTCGGGGTTGTCTCCCATGTCATTTTTTTTTTTATCAGAATTAGTCATTTTGAAAATTATTGTTCTCATTACTAGAGTATAATTTTAATTAAAATATCTTCGCTTACTATATTTAATGTGCTAGCGCCTACTTTACAATTAAGCTTTTAATACTGTTCTTGCTGCTTTAGTTTATTTCGTTGTTGATAACAATGATTTATTTGTTATTCGTTATCTACTATTAGACATTATGAACACCAAGCTATTGCTTGCTGAATGGCTACGCCACTGAGAATGCCTGCTATTTCAGCTTCTCAAATTACATACTATAATTTATTTCTGTTATTTTAACTGTGCCGTTTTATCTCCACATGGTAATTTGTCAGTCACTTAGCGCCAGCCGAATAGGTAAATCCTCTAATGCCTAACATGGCAGTTAATTCAAAGTATGATTCATGGAGTTATTTCTCGCAGAGTTAAGATAACAAAGATTATAGGATCTAATTCGGGAACTGGAATTGAAGTCGTATTATAGTGTAATCTGTTTCTAATTCGTGCTTCAAGCGAAGAGGGTGCTTCGTCGGCCATGACTGACCATTCATCTGCACATGTATGTGCAGACTTGAGCAAGATTTTTTAGAGATTAACAGTTTCGCGTATTAGCAAGTCTCCCTTCTTCACGTAACCGATGTCATCCAAGGGAAAGGTTTTCGAGTTGGATCAATGCAGTTTGGCATCAGTGTTGTCGCAGGCTTTGCTGTCAGAAGATAAAAAGCTAAGACAGATCGCACAAGGAATTTCGTCCCACCCCTCAACAGTTTTGCCAATCTACCGTCCCCTGTATTGGTACATTTTTATCGACCCGGCAAGAATGAAAGACAAAGCTGGCCTTAGCAGGATTTGAACACAGGACGCAGAGAGACAGAAAAAAAATGCCACGAGGCATTTTATTCAACACCCAAACAGTTCTGCTTATTCGTCACCAATAATTTCGGGCTTACATAATCTAATAGCGATATTTCGTTTTATGGGGGGGGGGTTCGTTTTTGTTGGCGTTTTTTGACGACTAAGATTTTTCTCTGTCTTTTTACCCATAACATTATATTAAATCAGCTCCCATATTTTCAAAAGGAGTTTTAAAAAACAGCAATTTGCGCCGTACCTTATTTCTTTTCAGCAACTACAAAGTTAAACGTAGCATTCCTCACTTAAAATCCTCTTCGTATAACATATCCTTTCCCCTGCTTGTTCCGATGAATTGCAATTCGCTTTAAAATTGTTTTCAGAATTTTCCTTCCCTACCAACGCTAAACCGATCGATTTTAACCCAAAAATATTTATTCGCGCGTAACAATAAGAACACCAGTATATTTTGCATCAATCTTTAGTCATAAGTCTGTCTTACCAGGCCTCTGATCATCGACTTTACTTGTTAGGGAAGGAATCATATGCAGGCATTTTACTCTCTCTCTCTCTCTCTCTCTCTCTCTCTCTCTCTCTCTTTCTCTCCTTCAAACACATGCACACACACACACACACATTACGCATGCATATTATACGATATTGGGTGATACGAAGAGACGTATTTACAGTGCTAAGGATTACCACAATATTTTTTTTTTTACTTTCTATTATAAGCACAAGGCCTGAAAGCTTAGAGAGGGACGAAGCAAAGCGATTACATCGACCTCAGTGCTCAAACTGGTACTTATTTAATCGAATCCGAAAATATAAAAAACAATGTCGACCTCGGCAGTATTTGAACTAAGAGCATAAAACTAGAAGAAATGTCGCTAAGCATTTTGTCCGACGCGCTAACTATTTTGCCAGTTCACCATCTTAGAGTTACTTCAATATTGTCAACTTCCATCAACTATAGTGTAACCCTCCCCCTCCGACTACTTACAATTTCAAAAGTATACTACTTCATGGAGTGGAGGCGCAATGGCCCAGTGGTTAGGGCAGCGGACTCGCGGTCATAGGATCGCGGTTTCGATTCCCAGACCGGCCGTTGTGAGTGTTTATTGAGCGAAAACACCTAAAGCTTCACGAGCTCCGGCAGGGGATGGTGGCGAACCCTGCTGTGCTCTTTCACCACAACTTTCTCTCACACTTACTTCCTGTTTCTGTTGTGCCTGTAATTCAAAGGGTCAGCCTTGTCACACTGTGTCACGTTGAATATCCCCGAGAACTACGTTAAGGGCACACGTGTCTCTGGAGTGCTCAGCCACTTGCACGTTAATTTCACGAGCAGGTTGTTCCGTTGATTGGATCAACTGGAACCCTCGACGTCGTAAGCGACGGAGTGCCAACAAGCAACAACAATTACTACTTCATGGCACTAAATTACAGCTGGGTTTATCTGTATCGTTCCAATGTCCTGTGTCCGTTGGGCCATGTACACGGGACAGTGTCAGTAGAATGCGAACCGTCCATACGACCATGCTGCCAACCATTGCTTCTCATACATTTTATTATTTTCCAAGAAACAAAAAAAAAAAAGAAAGAATGAAAATAGTCCAACGCATTTTGTCAAAACGATTCATTTAAATAACAGCTGTAATCAAGTTTCACGGCTTTTTAAATACGGAGATGTTTGGTTACATGATCGTTTATTGCTTTATATATCTATCTCGTCATTTATCTATTTATCGAATCATAGTTTCCCATTAGCAAACCAATTAGCTTCTTCTGTCATCTTGCTCCGTTATCTACAGAACTGTTCGATGTAATTTCACATCGTAATAAATAAGTACATCAATAACAACAAAAATAAATACAAAAAATAAATCCACCATGTTTATTTCTATGTATAAGGTTATCTGCAAATTTCGTGTAGCTTGCCATCTATTTAAGTAGCAATTAATTATGGACAAAATATTTTTACTAAACGACAATAAAATACTTAATTTACAAAAGTTTTCTTTCAATCCATATACATTTTCGTTTTCCTTTTTCTTTTTGTTTTATTCCTTTCATATCATACATATTCATTTTGTTGTTGTTTTTTTAATTTCCGATCAATTTGTCAGATATATGTCTGTTTGTTCTGGGGTTTTTTTTTTTTGCTTTATTTTTATTTTTCACTGTCGTCTGTTTTAATGAATCATAATACTATTGATCCATTTACTTATTTCATTGATTAGTTAATTGATTGTTTAGTTGACATTTTACTCACTTCACATGATTTCTATTCACTAAGATAACGACATCATTTGCGTTACACTGTAATGATAAGGGACTATACTACTACTACTACTACTACTACTACTACTACTACTACTCTCGATTGCCACCCACCCCTCGCTCAGAGTAACGATCAGCTCTGCCTTTCCATAACATATCATTATCTGTATTTTATGCCAGTCCTGTTAAGAAAGAAGACGTTGCCAGATTGTATTCAAACACAGCTTATCTTGCTTGTTAAGACAACTTTTCTACAATTCTGATTATACCACTCACTCGACAAAAACAAAATTTCTGTCATTGCTATCAGTGGTTGTTGTAACCCTAATCGAGCAGAGCAAGGATCAAACATGTACTACCCATGACCACCTAGAATTCATCCATCTTACGTTCTGAGTTCAAATTCTGATGAGTTCGACTTTGCTTTTCTTCCTTTTGGGTCGTTAAAATATGGACCAGCCGAGCACTAGGGTCGATGAAATCGGCTTAGCCTTCCCCCAAAATTGCTGGCATTGGGCCAAAATTTGAAACCAGTATCAATAATATAACATGCTCGGCAAAAGCTGCTACGGTACGTTATATTCTTAAACATGTTTATTATGAGGCAACGACCATTTGTAATAGAAATTATTAGAAACGAGATTTACTGTAGACGGAGTTAAAGTGTATGGATATAAAATCTGTCGCCACTTCCGCCGGAAACGGTTTGTTCATTGTAAATTATGAAAGTAGCTACTAGAACAAAAGATCTCTTTTTAACATATATATATCTGTGCCCTTCGTTCCCTTCAAACACCTTTGTATTTTGAAGGGCAAATGGGTGAATGTGTATATAAATGCATATAAGTTTTGTATGGGAAGTGGGATATGCGTGTATGTAGTTGTATGTGTCTGCGTCTGCTTGCGTCGTATATGCCTGCGTGTCTCATTGTGATTAGTTTCAAACTGTTGTGGTGGTAGTGTGCTCCAGTAGACATCGAATCAGCCATAAAAGAATGTCTGCCTTCATTTCAGATTGTTGACTTGCATCAAATCAGCATTCAGGGTACCGGAAAAAAACAACTCCCTTTCAAAACTCCCATTCAATTATGCGTGTATTTATACACATACATACATACATACATACATACATACATACATACATACATATATACATACATATAAATATATATCATATTGTATCACAGAGTATCGACCAGGCCAGCAGGTGCTGTTATACACCGCTGGTCATAATCCGATTTCAATTTTGTCATGATTGCGCCATCTTTTTCCATCTTGACCCAAATTGCTTAACCAAATCGTCTTCCCATCGTCGTGGATACCTTCCAAGTGGCCTTTTCCAATCTCTTGGATACAACTCGGTAACTTCACGGGTCCACCTATTTGTCTGTGAACCTTGCGACATATATATATATACATATATATATATATATATATATATATACA
>NC_068983.1:68768685-68771185 GCF_001194135.2 Octopus bimaculoides | reverse complement strand
CTGAAACGCGAACTTAACTTTTCGGTTGATTTTCATATGTTACTTACTGAGTGGGAGTGCGTTCCGACGTACTTTTTCAGAAAGGGTTGGTGATGCAGAGAGCAACATGACCACTTTTATACAAGAAATAGCAATTTCTAACCCTCCACTGTACAATATTTATACATAAAATCACTTGAAGAGAAATATGTTAGGGAATAAATAAGAGTCGTAATATCGTAACAAGATATGTTCTTATCACAAAGGATGTAGAATACTATGTGAAGGGTAGTGGTGAAATGAGTGTTTCAAAGAAGACGTGGGACATTATCTTCTGTCTTATACTTCACCACCATCAACATCTGCTTGAAGGACGAAAAACTTATCCAAAATTGTTTGATGTTTATGGTGCAGCTCAGTATAGAAACTGAGCTTATTGTAAACTCCTCTTGTAACCTTTGTGTTCTGTTCACAACTGTAGTTATCAACATAGACTTGCAAACCTTCCCTTTATAAGTGTCAACCCCTTAGCAATTTAAGTGGATTTAGTGGAATTTCAGTATTCGCATCAATATTCTTAATTAACACTTTCTCTAACAGCGTCAACTCCTCGTTAGATAAACTTTCTCTATGGGACACTATTTACTCACGCACAATTTCTCTGATTTCTTTAAACCCTACATCTTTTGCAAGTGTCACAAATACCTTTCTGAATTTGATGTAGACTTCCTTCATGTTGAAAACTTGTAAAGTCATGAATGCAGGACGGTTATATATATTTTTTCCAAGCACCATTCAAAGTCAAGGGTTTCATTTCTTGAAAGTTCTTTGATTATTTGCTTTGATCCATTAGCAAGAGCAAAGAAGTATTCTTGACGATATATCCTCCTCTCAAATTATCAGAAAGCTTATTTAAATTCACTGGGTGGCTTGGTGCCCTGACTAAACGAAGCAGCACTTTATTGGAAATATTCTCTGGTGCTGTACCTTTCTACAGCAGGACAAAAAAAATGTTTGTGAAAACGCCAAATCAGAGATGTATTAAACTTTACGTAACCCATGAAATCCGTTGGATTTTCGGAGTGATACAAGATCAAGGGCTTTAATTTCATATCATCAGTGACATATCCTCCCAGAAGACTTGTCGGACAGCTTTTTGAAGCATTAAATCCTGGTGAGGATTTTTCTTCTGGTGGCATAAAGTTCGAGCAGGTTTTTAGAACGAGCGTTTCGTCAACATTGTATAATTGTTTTGGTGTGTAACTTCTTTTTAATAATCGTTTTTTTAATCTCTTTTCTCTCTTTCTCTCTCTCTTTCTCTCTCTCTCTCTCTCTCTCTCTCTCTCTCTCTCTCTCTCTCTCTCTCTCTCTCTCTCTCTCTCTTGTTACCTGCTCAGGATTATTAGTACCAGCCTCTGTATCAGCACTGGTAGGTTCGCTTGTTATTTTTTGTTGAGCAAATTCAAGCGCTTCTTAAACCTCTAAAACCAGATTTGACAGGACAGAAAGGACTTTTCATTGGAAGTTTCACTGCAAACCGTCTTACAAATTTTGGCTTATTTTTATCGACTCATTATGTCGAGTCTGATCCGTACACTCAAGAATCGTTCTGTTTTAAGTATTATTATTAGATCTATGAAAAGATAAGGTCCACACAGTTAACGGGGTAGCTCTTTGAGCACGTGGTTTAACTGTCTTTCTGTTTTCACGTATTGTTGCCCTTTAGACATTGCGTGATGGGGCAAGTATACGGTAACTTACTTCCTTAAGTGTGTATGCATATGCGTATGTCTGTATACAAACATACACATATATACACACATTATTCAAGGAAGAAAGTCAGTGCCTATGACACTTTGCAGAGCCTCTGAGTCAATCCAAAGTTACAGAAGAAGAAATTTGTCCAAGATTCCACGTTATCGTCGTCGCTGTCGCTGCTGTTATTAAACCTGTCAGTTCTGATCGAGCTGACATGATTAAAAGCATTCCAACTGTGACCACTCCGTCTTTTTGCATACCCATGATCACATTGTCCGTGTGATGTCGTTAAAAAGTGATGTGGGAGAGATTTAGCTGCTGTTTCTATCATAAGAGGTTGGTCATGACTAGAATACCTTACATAATAAGTGGATTCAATCAGGGCTAGACAACAATAACGACAAAGTACTACCACACAACTACAACCACTAACACCACTACCACCATCATTACACACACTAATAATACCACCATCACTACACTACAACACCTACTTCCACCATCACCACTAATTTCTACATCGCCACCACTTCCACCTCCACCACCACTACGACCACCACCTCTTCACCAACACCACCGTCACATCAGAAGCACCACTTCTAACAAGCACCACCATAGTAACTACCACCAAGACAACGACAATCATCACTACCACCGCCACCGTAAACTACCCCAGAAACACCCACCGACACCAACACCACCGCACTAACAACACCGCCATCCACTACTGCTGCCGCCGCCACCACCACCACCACCACCACCA
>NC_068983.1:68762238-68767507 GCF_001194135.2 Octopus bimaculoides | reverse complement strand
GTTCATGCTCCACTGCTTCAAGATCCTTAACTCCCAACACCGCCACCGCCACCGCCACCACCACCAACAAAAACAACAACAACAACAACGACGGCCATGATGACAATAGCAACAACAAAAACAACAATGTTTTCCTTCATCCATCACCTTGTTCTAAAGCACTTTCCTTCCCTCCTATACACACACACACACACACACACACACACAACACACAAATATACATACATACAAACATACATACATCCGCACACACACATACACATACGTACATATACACACACGTACACGCATACAAACCCCTTAGACAGACACACTCTCCGACTTCGTCATTGAAGGACCTTTACAACAATAAAACTTTGAAGACACTGTTCCTTCCATCAACAACAAGCGTACCACTTGAAAACCGTTCGGGTTCCTTATCAATGAGATTTGTGTAATGCATGCCTGTATCTGTGTGTGCGCGTGTACATACGTCTATGACTGTGTATGAGTGTGTCTCACTAAAGTCAGTCAGAAGAAACAAATATTTATTAAATAGCATTATTATTGTTACATCGACTCCACTACTTGACTAAAATAAAGTACAAGTCACTGAAGTCAATTTGACAAAATGGATCTATTTTAAAACGGGGGCGCCAGTTTTCATTTATGTTTTATGTAGTGTTTTTGGTACGGAAAGACTTTCAAACTTCGTATACTTATCTATTTTGTGTTATAGAACAGAAAAATATTTTTGTATTCGAATTTATTTTATGTAAAAAATTGTCTTATTTCGATAATTTCTACTAATCACTGACGTCTATTCAGTTGAAAACAGTTAACGCTGTAACGGTGTATATCGTATTAATCCCCTAACCCTAACCCTAATCCTAACCCTAACCCTAACCCTAACTAGACTGTTAACCGTAACCGTAACCCTAACCCTAACCCTAAAACTAACCCTAACTCTAGAATCCGAACTCTAAAATTGTTACACACATAGATACGCACAGCGTAATTTATTATATAAACAATATATGCGTATAAATTACGATTAAACCGGATGAAATATGTCACAGGGAATAACATTTTTATGACCGCCCAGCAGTCACTGTATGGAGCTGAATAGACGTCAGGTGATTGGTTGAAATTACAGAAATACGACAACTTTAACATGGAATAACTTGCGAATTCCTTCTTTTTTTGTTAAGAAGACTAAGAGTAAAAGATGTTTTATATGACACATTCTACCAGTGTCCCAAGTTTCAAAGTGTTTCGTTAGTGTTTCGTTAAGAAAATACTGGCGCCCCCGTTTTAAAATAGATCCAACAAAATTCGTGACCGAGTCTCTGTGTTTGAGGTCATAAAACTAAAATAAATATTAAAAATAAAATAATCGTCTGACACTTTCTCTGAATTTGTGGTCACGTGGTTATGTTAGAAATGATTATTATTCTTATTTGATCCTCAGAAATCAATGTAATCAATGGTAATTAAAGAATATGAAGTAACAGGAGTACAGTTTAACCAAGACAAGACGGCGAGTTTGCATTTAATTAGAAGCTTATAGGAAAGTCCGTCTCGAAAAGCGTTCGTGACTGGACTGACGACCTGGTTAAAGGGTTATTTAGGCTTAGCCTGCCAGATAGATAATAAGTGGGAAGATGTTACAACTTGGACGGCCAATTTCAGTGAAAAATAGTTTGGAGCAGGACTTTCTGAAGGTACGCCTAACGAAAAATTACCGGGAAATTTTTTAAGAGTTCGGCTTTCCTTATGATGGATCCATGTCTCATGCGGCCCGCTTCTCAAGAAAGATTGCTCGTTCCTGGTTTAGATGCCGATCAGCTACATGTGAATTTTGTCAATGCATCCATCACTTGGTGGGGGGAGGGGGGGAGGGAAATATCTAAGGAGTTTCGAACGTCTACTCTTCCCTTCCTTGTAAAAGAAATGTATACTTTTGATCAGGAAGTCCATGTGTTGTCAATACCCACTCCCAGAGGATGTATTCTGTTGTTGGAATAGTTGATGTACAGGTGTATACTGAGGCTACTTCAGTACAGATTCCCACACTTGTTACTTGTATTACCTCAGCATTACTCCGTTCCTTGCACTTTTTGCTCATTCACTCTTTAATCTCGATTTGCACACCTTTCTCTCGCCAAAATCTCTCTCAAATCTTACCTTACCGTTTTAAAGGACACGTTGGATATTGTAGCCCTGGTTTCCCTGCATAACGAAAAGGGCGGAATGATCGCGGATGGAATACTTGCCATCTGTGTCTGCTCGATCAGAGCTGACATGGTGCTAACCAATAACTACTATTATTACGAAAAGAACATCAACCATACCACCAAACAACCACATCATATGTCCCCATCACGTATCTTGTTAAATTTTTCCCAACCACTTGAAGTTTTTCAAATTTTCACCAGATTATTTTCAAAAAATGTTGACATGATGTATTTTCGCATGCTGATGACGAATATAGCATTCATTTTTTTTTTCTGGCAATTAATAATAAAGAAGTTACAAGCATTCAAAGTTGTTATTTTAGCCAATCGAAAGCCTTTAAGAATAAGTTTCAAAGCTGAGTAAACGGAGAGAATTTACAACTTGATTAAAGCTTCCAAGTGGATTAAATGCACAAGTCTCTGAAATCCAAGCGGTTGAAAAGTGTCAGCAGAAGGGCACCCAGAATACGCTCGGGTTCCCTTAGAGTGTAAGAAATTATGGGCCGAAACCCCTGCCTGAGGGGGATTTTTTTCTCTGAAGACCTTCTGCCGTTCAGCTCTCTTTAGAGTTTCTTACCACTTATCACCACTAAAGAAGTTACAAGCATCCAAAATTATGTGATTTTAACCAATCGAAAGCCTTCATTTGACGGTATATCGCTTGTTGCTCTCCATTGCCTTGGAGATCAGAACACACAAACCTTTAAATGCTAGAAAGGGCAACAAAATCTTCCTTAACTTACACCATAACATCTGAAAACACAAAGAACGAAACATTATGCCAGAGCACCGTTTCTTTCCTCGTTTGAGACAGGCCCAATTGTTTACTACTTGTTAAGTGTTATTAATAACATTTATCTGGATCTTTTCTGTTTGGCTGCCACTTTTCAATTTCTACAATTTTTGTTCAAATTGACTTCATATTTGGTGAATTAGTATAGTTTTGTATGGTAATCATTGACATGAAATTTATTTTTGTCATAAATCAATAAATAAAAAGTTAATAGCTTTTAAAGTTTGCAAATTTTGGGTAATTTTAGCTAATCGAAAGCCACAGACATATAGCTGCCTATTTCCATAGTAACAAGCCAAGCTGTTACCAAGCTGCTCACCTATCTGTTGCTGTCCTGTCAAGCCATATGATCATTTTTCACTTATTAAATGCTTAAAATACGAGGTATGAGGTGGTAGTGAGACGTGCTAAATAATAGCTAAATAGGGCTAAAATCACGCATCAAAGTTTTTTTTATTTGTTTGCTTTTTGTTTCTACATAATCAGTCATATGAATTCCCGTGTGTAGAATACAAATTCGCAAAAGAATTCTGAAAATTCCAAAAAATAAAAAAGTTACGTGGAGTTACGTGTCATACGTAAAGCAGAAATCCGCCATTTCATTTACTTACAGTTGACACGTGAAGTCAAGCCCAAAATGTCACATTCTAAATCCTGTTTTCTGACTGGGTAAAATTGATAAAACTTTAAACCTCTGTAACTCTTTCTTATTTTTTTTGTTAATTTTCTGGAAAAAGTGAATTAGCTCCTAAGATTCAGAGTGGAAAATTACATCAATACACCAAATTTTAAAACTTTCACTAAACATTAAAATGTCCACTGGTGCAGTGAAGCAAAAGATCCTAGAAGATCCTTCAAATCACACTGATCGTATGTTTCTAAAAGGAAGGACACGTTGGATAGATCGTTCCGAAAAAGACAGGATGGGCATGCTTGGAATGACTTCGATCATAAATCATTTCTATCCACAGTTGATTGGTGGAGGGTCTTAAACAACAATAACGCCCCTGTTGTTACTAAAACCACCGCAAACAATAGAAACACAAACCTTCCATCTCCGTTACCACCAACACCCATCGCCATTGCTAGCACTATCCCCGTCACCGTTCGCCATTCATTGTTCACCATCGTCACCAACAGCACTATGCAAATACTAACTAATACCATCCTATCATGGCTACAACTTCGACAGTTCTTATCACCAACACCATCTTCAAAATAACCACCAACACCACTAACGCCACAGCTATCTGCTCCCAGTGACGTCGCACATCTAAAATGGCATCAAAAGTCAGACAACGTTATGATATGATTTATTACCGTACATACACACGTGTACATGAGACCTCTCACATCCACATCGTTACATCTCTTTCTCACTTTCTCACTCACACACACACACACATACACACGCACACATATACATACATACACAAACTCATACATACATTATTTCACTAGCATATACGTACACTACCGTTCACTATTTTGTACACACACGCAGTTACAAACACACGCCAAGGCACCACCAAGAATCCAAGGCACTTTTTACATAAACACATACGATACACACATACGAACACACACGCAAATACACTTCATAGATGAAAATACTACCACAAAATATACACTGGTAAACGCAGCAGGCCAATACACATGCGCACGTACGCAAGGGGACTGTATGTATGTATTTACACGATTATAATATGTCTATTTATGTATGTATACATCATTATCTCTATCTATCTATATGTCTGCGCGTGTGTATGCATATATATTTATATAAATGTGTGTGTGTGTGTGTGTGTGTGTGTGCGTATATACATGTATATGTACATACATAGATGCACATGTGTAATATATATATATATATATATATATATTCTTTTATTCTTTTACTTGTTTTAGTTATTTTACTGCGGCCACGCTGGAGCACCACCTTAAAGGGTTTCAGCCGAAGAAATCGACCCCAGGACTTATTCTTTGTAAGCATAATTACTTATTCCGTCGAAATCTTTTACTGAACCGCTAAGTTACGGGAACGTAAACACACCAACATCGGCTGACAAGTGATGGTGGGGGGACAAACAGACACAAAGACGCACACATAAATATATTCATATATATATATATATATATATATATACTACAGGCTTTTTTCAGTTTCCGTTCACCAAATCCACTCACAAGGCTTTGGTCGACCCGAGGCAATAGTAGATGACATTTTCCCGAGGTGCCATGTAGTGGGACTGAACCTGGA
>NC_068983.1:68760862-68762170 GCF_001194135.2 Octopus bimaculoides | reverse complement strand
ATATATATATATATATATATAAATTAGCTATTGCTTAACCATTTTCTCACACCGTCTCCGATGAAGGGATATAATAAACATCCTGGAAACAGCTGTAAGACCTATTTATAAATGTTCTAAAATCTTCACAGCCTTCGTTTTTTATCTCATTCTGAAAAATTTTTTATATATAGATATATATCTTTTTATCTTATTTTTGTCCTTCTTTCAGTTATTTAGCTGCGGCCATGCTGGGGCTGCGGCCATGCTGGAGCAGCGCCCTGAAGACTTTTTTTTGAACAAATCGACCCCATAACTTATTTGATTTAAGCCTATTAGTTATCTATTATGGCGAACTGCTAGGTTACGGGGACGTAAACATACCAATACCAGTTTTCAAGCGGTGTGGGGATAGGACAGACAAACACAGACACGAAGACACACACACATAGATATATACATATACATATACAAAATGGGCTTCTTTCATACATACATACATGTATGTATATTCACACACTTACATAAACAATGCAGTTTCGTGTGTATCACATCAATTATCTATAAAAGTCACATGTGCAGAAACTTTCATATGGGGAAAAATCATACAAACAAACGGGATCATATGCAAACACACGCACGCACACACAAAACACAACATACACACAACGCGCGCGCATACACAATCAGATAAAACACACATATGCTTAATATGGCTATATTTCCCTATATTTACTATATATCGGTCTGACGTTGGACAGTTTTCGTAGCATATCGTCTTTTCTTCTTTTTTTTTATACTTTCTTCACTCAACCTTCACCATTTCTGAAGGGACATTAAGAAGTAGTGCCCCACGATCGTTTCACAATGTAGCACATCTGATTCCGAGAGATTAGTCAATCCCAGTATTTCACTGGTACGTTTAACTGCTACTTTTTCATCGACCCTGGGAGAGTAAGAGCTATACGGATCTTGGTATCATTTGACCTTGGAACCTAGAAAACATATACTAATTTCTTAAGGCATGCTATCCGACTTTACGGCATATCTAACTTGTGTATGAGTGGAGGTGTATGTCTATAGTTACTCAGTCACTCAACTATGAGTCCACTGCATCTTGTAGCAGAAACAGCTGGAAGCTAATGAAGTTCATATGATAATCGTTTATTCCTTTCTTATCTCATTTTCTTATTACTGCTCTGTACTCGACCAACGCTTCGTTCGGAAGCAAATGCATATTGAGTTCTGTACCAGATCAGTAATCGCGCGATGCCTAAGCGAAATATTAGAATATATATATATACATATATATATATATATATATATATA
>NC_068983.1:68759630-68760160 GCF_001194135.2 Octopus bimaculoides | reverse complement strand
TGTGTGTGTGTGTGTGTGTGTGTGTAAGTTTATATGTATAAGTATGCATTCTGTTTCAAGAAATGTGTTTCTCTTCAGGTAGTATATATAAAGACAATCACTTAGTAACCAGCACTTATTGGGCTGAAAGTAAAATTGTAAATGAATGAACAAATGTGCCGAAAAATAATTTGATATACAAACGTATGTAACTGTTTTACAAGGTAAAGTTACTCCAAAGACATCAACGTATAATTAAATTTCTATAAGCTTAGTTACTTGGAAGTAAAACAAAAAAAAATAATTAATGTTTAATTGTTGGTCGAAAAAAGTTCGTTTTCTGATTTCGTTTTTTCGTTTCTCATTGTGTCTACATTTTTGTTTATGTCCTGTACCCATATATGCATGTATGTATACATATAGATGTAGGTATGTACATATATGTATGGATATATGCATCTATTTATATATTATTTATATTATTATATGATCGAACGCCACGCATCCTTTTCCAAGTAAGTTTTATATATATATATATATATATATATATA
>NC_068983.1:68756579-68759110 GCF_001194135.2 Octopus bimaculoides | reverse complement strand
TATATATTGTCCAAAAACAAAAGTGAAGGAACAGAAGAAATAAAACTGAAAATGCACAGAAAATACATTAGAATTAATTTGAATTTAAAATATAGGAATACACTTTATCGGTTCCACGTTAGATTTCCGAAAATATATAGTATATGGGACTGTATCTCGAATTTTATCAATTCTGGCCGTTGTGTTATATATATATATATATATATATATATATACAGTCCATAGAATGCTATGATTAGAAATCTTATAAGTGCATGCGTGGCTGAGTGATAAGAAGTTTGGTTCCTAACCACATGGTTCCGGGTTCAGTCCCCACGGCGTGGCTCCATGGGCAAGTGTCTTCTACTATTCTACTATAGGCTCGGGCCGACCAAAACCTTGTGAAGGGATTTAATAGACAGAAACTGAAAGAAGCCTGTCGTGTGTGTGTGCGTGTGTGTCTTTGTGACTTTGTCTCCGCCACCGTTTGACAACTGGTGTTGTGTTTACGTCCCCGTAACTTAGCGGTTCGACATAAGACACTAAAGAATAGATGCCCAGCTTTAAAAAAGTACTGGGGTCGAATCGTTCAACTAAAAATTCTTCAAGCATTGCCACAGTCTAAGACCGAAACAGATAAAGGGTAAAAGGTAACCATATATTGCATCTAAACGTATGTTTTATATGTTTGTAGAACGCTTCAGCGCCAGTGATGTACCTGGATATGGATTACGAAACAGCTGTCAACATACGGAATAAAGTAATATCTAATCTCTCACTTCTTCGAAACTTGAGATGTGTGTGTCTGTGCGCCGCGCGCGCGTGTGTGTGTGTATGCGTGTGTGTATGCGCAAGTGTGTGTACATATATATATTTATGTATGCATGTGTGTATGTACATACACGCACACATACATGCTAACATGCATACACATACATAGATCGCTGATCCAACACCACGATTGCTAATTGGATACCCAAATCTATGATATGATATGTTATAAGTGATGTGCAATAGGCGGAGAAAAATATAATTTTTGCTCCTCTGATCAATGAACAATTTTTTTCCTTCCATATTTTTTTTCACTTAATGTTTGTAAACTAAATCACTAATTTAAATATTTTCTTGTATGCATATCGTTATTTGTTTAATAGTCAGCCGTATTTTAGTATCAATAATTAATCCTATATGACGAGGTATCGCAATTATTTACACCATTCCACTTTCCTGATTTCTTTTTTTTTTATATCTTTTTTATTCATTTATTTTTGGCGGTTGTTGTGATAGTGGTAGTGATGCCTGTTTGCTTTAAACAGTTATTTTTCATAGGAATATTCGCTCGCTTAGAATTCCTCTCTCTCTCCCTCTCTCACTCTATCTATCTATCTCTATATCTTTCTCGTTCCCTCCCACTCTCTCTAACTCTTCCTCAATCTATTTTCTTTTTCTTTTTCTTTTTTTTTTTCAGAATTTATAGAGTTGTAAACCCAAAGAGACGACATACTGTTCTAACAACTGAAGGCTGTCGATTTCAAACAAATTGGATCTCATTTATTTTCAGTGACTCTAATAAATGTTACAATTTCAAAAGCTTTTCGTTTTCAACAAGGCTAGCTACATACAGACATACATACATATGTGTGATCTACACAGAGATAGATAGATAGATAGATAGATAGATAGATAGATAGATAGATAGATAGATAGATAGATTTGGTTGAATATTGTTTTCGGCAGGGCCATATATTTCGACTTTCCCGTTACTAAATTTTAAAGATTTTAGTTTAAAATGCATATAGTACACATAAAAACATATATTGTGCGCGTGTGTGCGTGCGCACGTGTGTGCGTGCGCACGTGTGTGTGCATGCGCACGTGTGTGTGCGTATGTATATATATATATGTATGTATGTATGTATGTATGCATGTATGTATGTATGTATGTATGTATGTATTTATGTGAGCGCGCGCGCACGTGCACACACACGCACGCACACACACATATATGCTATGTACCTTCAATTATTTGGTGGAGCCATAAGTGTGTTGTGATGTACGGGTGTCTTGAGTACTTTCAAGACCTAAGAAACCCACTCATGCCCACATCTCGCTATAACCGATTTCTTCCTTAAGAGAGAAGGACTGAATGAGAAAACAAAAGAAACAGAGGACACGATTCCTGAAAATAAAACGGTGCTTCATTTATCGACAACGAAAGGATGGAAGGCGAAGGTTACTTTAAAGAGGCTTAAACTCGGAGTATAGAAGGTCAAATGATTATCGAAAAATTTTATCCGATTCTGCAACGTCTCCACATGTGTGCATCTGTGTGTGTGTGTGTGTGTGTGTGTGTGTGTGTGTGTGTACATACATCCAGAGAATGTATAAACTCTGCTCCCTCTGTTCAATTTCATTTCCTATCGACTTTTCCTTGGAGAAGGACTTTGTCCGAAACGTCGGAGTTTCCACTCTCTTCGGCAAGTTCACTGTACTCTTCTTTTTCGATTTTACTATATATATACACATACATATATACATGTATATACATTGAT
>NC_068983.1:68749093-68749436 GCF_001194135.2 Octopus bimaculoides | reverse complement strand
ATATATATATAAATATCTGTGAGAGTTAAAGGTTATTTGCCGTAGATAGATAGATAGATGATAGATAGATAGATAGATAGATAGATAGATAGATAGATACATACATACATACATACATACATACATACATACATACATACATACATACATGGATATGTGTGGCTGTGTGATAACAGGCTTGCTCCCCAACCACAAGGTTCCAGGTTCAGTCCCACTTCGTGGCAATTTGGGCAAGTGTCTTCTGCTATAGCCTCAGGCCGACCAAAGTCTTGTGAGTGAATTTGGTAGACAGAAACTGAAAGCCCATCGTGTGTGTGTGTGTGTGTGTGTGTGTGTGTGTGTG
>NC_068983.1:68743962-68748897 GCF_001194135.2 Octopus bimaculoides | reverse complement strand
CATAAAATTTATTTAAATCTGAAATCATACATTCAAATTATTTATTAATTGTTATAATGTGAATATTTATTAATTAGCAGACGTGACCTTTGCCTTTTTAAATGAAAGGTTCCTATTAGGCATATTACTGATCAGATGACGAATATTCTCTTGCGGAATTTCTTGCCAAGTTTCATGCAGTAATCTCAAAAGATCTGGCTTTGAAGATGCTTTCTTGTTCTTTTTATGAAGCGTCCTGTCCATTATGTCTCAGAGGTGTTCAACAGGATTCCTATCTAGTGACTGGCTTGGCCATGGAAGCTTTTTAAAGCCATTCTCATTCAACAAATCTTGGGTCATTTTAGCCGTGTGACAAGGAGCCCCCACTTTCCATAAATAAAGAGTCTTCTTTAACCATTTCACCACTGGAAAAGATTGGAAGGAGTCCTTTCTGCGATATGGACACATATTTATCTGAGTTTATGTTTCCCTCACAACCCACCAGCTCTGATCAACCATTGCTCCAAATTGCTCTCCAGACCATCACAGAATAGCTACTGTGTTTCATTGTTGGCTGCAATATTTTCACATCAAATCTTTGATTACAGAGTCTCCAGACTCACATTCGACCACTGTCAAGAAATACAGCAAATCGTGACTCATCAGAGAATATGACAGTGTCCCAAAATGCTAGTGGCCTCTCCACCATCGCACTGGCCCAATCTTTTCTCTGCTTGATGTTGGCTGGTCGAAGAAGTGGCTTCATTCTTGCTGCTCTACCATAGTAACCAAGTTTGTAGAGATACCTGACAGCTGTCCTGGGACTGACATCAAACTCGTTCTGCTATGTCAGAGGCCTTGCCACGAGGATTATCCTCCACACTTCCCTTAACAAAGAGAAAGGTCCTGTCAGAGGGCATTGGTTGATCTGGGTGAGGTGATGTGGACTCCTTCCTCTCTCTCTCTCTCTCTGGGGAATTGTACAATCACTCTATTAACTGTAGAAAACGGGATCCCAAGGTTTTCTGCGATTTTATGCTATGTCCATCTTCAGAATGATCCACAATACGCTCTTTTTGAAGCTCAGACAGTTCCAAGGCTTGTTTTGTACATGGCATGTTTAAACAATTACATATAGAACCTGAAACATAAATATGTCAATTAATGAAAAATATAAACCATTACAAGAATAAACATAAAACGATGGTTTATGGGGTGTCTATTTACTTCTGTCATGCCTGTGTGTGTATGTGTGTGTGTATGTATGTGTGTGTGTGTATGTGTGTGTGTGTGTGTACATGTATATATATATATATATAGATAGATAGATATATATATACACACACACATACATACATACATACATACATACATAGAGAGAGAGGGGGGTGAGCGAGTGAAAAGTAAGTACGCATTAGAAATGGTAATAAAATCCATATTCCTTTCACAAGTTTATTGAAACAAATGGTACTTGTTCTTTATTACATGGGAAAATGAAAGTAAATCTTCATATTCCAACGTAAGCACCGGTGGTGTCAACCAGTTTCCTTAAACGGCCAGAGATGGAATGAACAACCTTCTGAAGGACGTCGTCTGGAATATCATTGAGAACCTCCTGACTCCGTGTCTCCAAGTCCTCCAGTGTGCGAGGTTTTGTCTTATACACCATGACTTCAGTGATACAAAAAATTCTATAATCAATTTCTAATGCCTAGTTGTGGAGGCGCAATGGCCCAGTGGTTAGGGCAGTGGATTCGCGGTCATAGGATCGCGGTTTCGATTCCCAGACCGGGCCTTGTGAGTGTTTATTGAGCGAAAACACCTAAAGCTCCACGAGGCTCCGACAGGGGATAGTGGCGAACCCTGTTATACTCTTCCACCACAACTTTCTCTCACACTTACTTCCTGTTTCTGTTGTGCCTGTAATTCAAAGGGTCAGCCTTGTCACACTGTGTCACGCTGAATATCCCCGAGAACTACGTTAAGGGTACACGTGTCTGTGGAGTGCTCAGCCACTTGCACGTTAATTTCATGAGCAGGCTGTTCAACTGGAACCCTCGACGTCGTAAGCGACGGAGTGCCAACAACAACAACAAAAATGCCCAGTTACTTTCAACCCACTATATATATATATATATATATATATATATATATTGGTGCAGGCGTGGTTATGGGTCTGGTTTCACTTCTACCGCGCACATCTCGGGCAAGTGTCATATAACCTCCGACCGACCAAAGCGCCCGTCGTATATCTATGTATGTATACTTGCGTGCATGCATGCGTGTGTGTGTATGTGTGTGTGTGTATGTGTGTGTGTGTATGTGTGTGCGCGCGTGTGTGCGTAGGCACAAGCCATCTATCATTAATAATATGTATTTATTTCTGATGCTAATTAGAGTTGTTTGAAACGGCACCTACATTCTACAACGTGTCTGAACGTATGAACACCCAAAGTGTTCGTATTATTTCATGAAATGGCTGTAGACATGGCTGCGTGGTTAGGAAGCTCGCTTTGGAACTGCGTGGTTTCGGGTTCAGTCCAAATATGCAGCATCAATGCCTTGTAAGTGAATTTATAAAGTGGAAACTGTGTAGAAGCTCGTCGTGCATATGTGTGTAGGTATGTAGGTGTATGTGTCTTTGTTTGTCTCTCCTCAGCCGCTTGACAATCGGTGTTGGTTTGTTTACGTTCCAGCTCCCAGCGGTTCGTTAAAGGAAATCAATAAAATAAATGCCAAACTTTAAAAAGAGATAAACATTGGGGCCGATATTTGCGCAATTAAAACCTTTCAAGAAGGTGCCCCAGCATGGCAGCAATACAATGACTGAAACATGTAAAAAGATAAAAGACAATAGATAAACACGAGCATATTAAACCCCTACATTTCATATATAGCCTTCGCTTATTACCAAATGAAATATGGCCTAAATTTCACATCTAGCCTGGGTCTCTAACCAGTTGAAATGCGACTTACATTTCACATGTAGCTTTGACTGATTACTTACTCTCTAAAATGTGGCCTACATTTCACATTTAACTTTGACTGATTACTTCCTATCTAAAATGGGGCTTACATTTCACATCTAGCCATCTAGCCTTGGCTGATTACTTACGACCTAAAATCTAACCTACATTTCACACTTATCCTTGACTAATTACTTACTACATAGAATGTGGTCTACATTGCACCTCTAGCCTGAGTCTGTTGTGAACTGAAATATGGCCGATATCTCACGCGTAATCTAGATCGTTACTAGTTAAAATGTGGCCTATATTTCACATTCAGCTTTGGTCTATTACCAACAAAAATATGGCCTGTATTTGACATCTGAGCAGAGCCTATCATCAGCTTGTTGTGGGACTTGAACGACCTCTCGCCCCACACACGTTTTCACTAAGCGTGATCATTCCGTACTTTTGGAGAAATTATGACTGCATTATCCATTATTTAAGGCAATTTATATATGTAGATAGGGTTTCATTAGAGGATGATTTGACTGCCATTTGTAGTAGATCGGAAGTCTATGTAGAAGCTCTCGCGTCATGTCGTTGTTTCTTTTATTGTCTTTGGTAATAGTAGTAGTAGTAGTAGTAGTAGTAGTAGTAGTAGTAGTAGTAGTAGTAGTAGTAGTCACTGTTGTTGTTACGGTAGTGGCAATATTCTTTTCTACTCTAGGGACAAGGCCCGAAATTTTGGGGGAGGGGGGGCCAGTCGATTGGATCGACCCCAGTACGCAACTGGTATTTAATTTATCGATCCTGAAAGAATGAAAGGCAAAGTCGACCTCGGCGGAATTTGAACTCAGAACGTAAAGACAGCTAACATTTCTGCCAGCTCACCGCCTTTACGGTAGTGGCAATATTACTGCTGCTGTAAGGCGGTGAGCTGGAAGAATCGTTAGTACGCAGGCCAAAAATGCTTATCGGCGTTTCGTCCGTCTTGGTGTTCTGAGTTCAAATACCGCAGGGGGGGGGGCAACGTTGTCTTTCATTGTTTCGGGATCGATAAAATAAGTACCAGTTGATCACTGGGGTCAATGTAATCCACTTACCCCTTTCTCCCAAAACTACTGGCCTTGTGCCAAAATTTGAAATCAATATTACTGCTACTGCTGCTAGTGGTGGAGGTGATGATGATGATGGTAGTAGTGGTCATAGTGGTAATAGAGGTGATGGTCTTGGTAGTGGTGGTGGTGGTGGTGGTGGTGTTTATGGTAGTGGTGCTGCTAGAAGTGTTGTTGTTGTTGTTGAGCCTCAAATTAACCCTAAGCGAGCGGACCTGTGATCAAAAGCTTTCTGGCCCCGTGATCGTCCCGCTTTTTATCTCTTGAGCAGTAAACTCGGAACATTCTCCAACGCGTTTTCTATTTTCTTTCTTTTTTTTTCTTTTAAGAAGGCAAGATGTGATTTGAGGAGATTTTTGGTGGCTTTTTTCTAAGAGTTCCAGCAACTATGTGAAGCAGTCACATGCAAACTGCGGCTCGCGGGACTTTCTGAATGAAGCCATTACAACAGCAATCAATTAACAATTGTAATGTTAGACCAACTTATGAAGGCGGTCAGGTGACACGAACAGGCAGCTGCTTTAGAAAGTAAAAAAATTACTTTGAATCTTTATAGTAGTGCGGCCCGCCTGATGCAGCCCTTTTCTCGAGGAAGGTTGCCCATACCTGATAGATGCGCTGTCATCTTTAGAATTGCTAGACATGATAGCAGTTAAGTACCAGTTACGCACTGGGGTCGATGTAATCGACTTAATCCCTTTGTCTGTCCTCCTTTGTCCCCTCTATGTTTAGCCCCTTGTGGGCAATAAAGAAATAAGAAACGTTAGCACGCCGGGCGAAAATGCCTAGCGGTATTTCGTCTATCTTTACGTTCTGAGTTCAAATTCCGCCGAGGTCGATTTTGCCTTTCATCCTTTCGGGGGTCGATAAATTAAGTACCAGTTGCGTAC
>NC_068983.1:68742493-68743952 GCF_001194135.2 Octopus bimaculoides | reverse complement strand
GACTTAATCCCTTTGTCTGTCCTCCTTTGTCCCCTCTATGTTTAGCCCCTTGTGGGCAATAAAGAAATAAGAAACGTTAGCACGCCGGGCGAAAATGCCTAGCGGTATTTCGTCTATCTTTACGTTCTGAGTTCAAATTCCGCCGAGGTCGATTTTGCCTTTCATCCTTTCGGGGGTCGATAAATTAAGTACCAGTTGCGTACTAGGGTCGATCTAATCGACTGGCCCCTTCCCCCAAAAAATTTCAGGCCTTGTACTTAGAGTAGAAAAGAATATCTTTACCGATGTTGTTGCTGCTGTTATTGCCATTGTACTTTATTTGTTTTTGTTGCTTGTTGTTGTTGTTGTTGATGTTGTTATCATGATTGCTGTTTGTTGTTGATGTTGTTGTTGCTACTGATTGTAGCCTGACGTCATTGATGTTCTATCGTCCCTCTGCTTCTCGAAAGCAGCTGCTTGAGCGCCTTCCTAAGTTGGTCTAACATTACAGTTGAGCACCAATTATTAACTTCATCCATTGTCACCAGCACAAACACTACTTGAACTGTTTGCTCATTTACAGCACTTCATCTTTTTCACTCTCACGATCTCTTGTACTTCTCTCACTCTCGGTCGTTCTCTCTCTCACTCTCTCTCTCTCTCTCTCTCTATCTATCTATTTATTTATCTTTCTTTCTATCTATCTATCTATCTATCTTTCTTTCTATCTATTTATCTTTCTTTCTTTCTATCTATCTATCTATCTATCTATCTATCTTTCTTTCTTTCTTTCTTTCTTTCTTTCTTTCTTTCTATCTATCTATCTATCTATCTATCTCTATATATCTCCTTTCACTCTCTCTCCTTCTCTCTTTCTTCCTTTCTCTTTCTCTCTCTCTCTCCTGCTCGCTCTCCCTCTCTCTCTCTCTCTCTCTTTCTTCCTTTCTCTTTCTCTCTCTCTCCTGCTCGCTCTCCCTCTCTCTCTCTCTCTCTTTCTTCCTTTCTTTCTTTCTCTCTTTCTTTTTCCTTTCTCTCTTTCTCTCTTTCTTTTTCCTTTCTCTATCTCCTCCTCCTCTCTCTCTCCCGCGCTCTCTCTCCCTCTCTCTTCTTTCTTCCTTTCTCTTTCTCTTCCCTCCTCTCTTTCCCGCTCTCTCTCTCTCTCTTTCTTCCTTTCTCTTTCTCTCCCCTCCTCTATCTCTCTTTCTTTCCCCCTCTCTCTCTCTTCCTTTCTCTCTTTCTTTCTTTCCTCTCCTCTCTTTCTCTCTCGTTCTTTCTTTCTCTTTCTGTCCTCCCTCTCTTTCTCCCTCTCTCTCTCTTTCTTCGTTTCTCTTTTTCTCCCCTCCTCTATCTCCCGCTTTTTCCCTCTCTCATTCTTCCTTTCTCTCTCTCTCTTTCTTTCTTTCTTCTTTCCCCTTTCTCTCCCTTCCTCTCTCTCCCACTCTATCTATCCTGTTCTCTCTCCCTCTCTCTTTCTTCCTTT
>NC_068983.1:68741143-68742336 GCF_001194135.2 Octopus bimaculoides | reverse complement strand
CTTACTGCACTTACTCTCTTCTCTCTATACTTCTCCCTTTTCTTCTCACCTTTTCCCTTTCACACACATTCTCTCTCTCTCTCTCTCTCTCTCCCTCTCACTCTCTTTTCCTTTCACACTCCCTCCCTAACCCCTTTCATAATCGGGAATGCTTTGACGCCGCTGGAATATATTAGATCTTTTGGGGGAGGAATAGGTGGGCATGTATTTAAAACTCTTATGAACTATTACTGCACGAGTTCATTTTGAGGAAGAGGACTGTAATATTAGAAGTAAGATATTGTAGAAGAGAAGGTGTGGGGAGGGGGGAATGATAACAAAAGGTTTGCAGAACACTGGAGCACCGCATTGCACTACGACACATGTTATTAAACCATATCTTAATTAGAATATCTTCTAGGCACACAAGGATTGGAAGAGTTATTTCGACTATCTTTCTCCCAAAACGCGTCGCAATATCGATCACTGGATTAGAAACTCACAACACACCAAACACACACACACACACACACACAGAGTTATGCTTTGATATCATACACTTTACCAAACATTTTTGACTCAGGTCCAGTAATACATTCCACTCTTAAATCCTTGTTACATTAACCGTGTAAACGAAACAAGGACAGACTGGATTGTAATGGCGTCAAGTCGTATAATATGTAATAAATATAAAACTAAATGCTGATATTTTGAATGCATTTAATACATATGTTTCGAGTAATTATGTAAGAAAAATTTCTTACAGTGTACCTTCCTCAGTCAAAACATTCCTATATGTATAACGTACTTAGTATATGTGCTTCATTGTAAAAACCAGGCGCTGCAATTTTTGTTTAGAAAAAAATCTCTTTATACACGTATTGTATTAAAAAAACACAATGTACTTCAGAACTGGGCGAAACGAAGTGACTGCGAGAACGACAGATGCGTATTTCGCTGTTTTTGCGGCTTGTCAGTGTCACGTACTCATGTCACTTCCGAAACGAGGCCGAGTAGGTCAGTCTGAGGTATATAAAATATGGTAGTTTCTGGCTTTTGAACATTACACATACATTATGTATGTTATATAGATAAAGCTTTTTCTCTAGAACTGCTTCTATTGCATAATTCTAATATGTACGTGAGAGAGAGAGAGAGAAAGAGAGAGAGAGAGAGAAAGAGAGAGAGAGAGAGAAAGAGAGAGAGAGGGTTGC
>NC_068983.1:68738916-68741122 GCF_001194135.2 Octopus bimaculoides | reverse complement strand
GAGAGAAAGAGAGAGAGAGAGAGAAAGAGAGAGAGAGAGAGAAAGAGAGAGAGAGAGAGAAAGAGAGAGAGAGGGTTGCTACAAATACAAGCAATGTAGGCCGGGCACCCAAAATAGAGGCATACAACTGATTAACAGCCTTCAATTCAGGACCTATAAGAGGGTTGGGGCTCAGCCGGTAACATGAATAACTCATTCCTGAAGTAAATACATGCGTGCGATTTGCTGTCAGAAGCTGTAAGAGATCTGTATAATGGATGACTGATTCAACAGTTTGCAGAGTGTAGCTTTAAGTCAGAAAATGATGTACGGAATGTCGCGTACAGTAAATAATAAATATGCAGAAAGTTCCCCATTTCCGCCGAAGAAGAACAGCAGAGACCTAGCGACAATTATTAGTAACTTTCAGAGAAAAGGGGAAATAATTTGAAGAAATTATTTCTTAAGTTAATTTACATCCTTAGGAAAGGGACTGAATGATGTTGCAGACGTGACAAATTAAAAGGACATTGTCAGGCCACTTGGAATAAATAACTAAACGCAGTAATGGTATTAATTACAGTAGTCTTTAAGGAGATACGTGGCCTGGCAGGGATAATGTGCTGGTGTAGCTTAAGGAACGTGGTTATGGTAGTATGGGTTGATTTCTGGAAGTTCTACTGTACCAGGCAAACAGTAGCAAAGGCGAAGCAAGCCCCCAACTCTTCGCCTCGTTTTAAAAATCAGTTTAATAGTGATGACCCTGACTAGGTACCATATCAGATACACTAGCTCATTAAACGCAGTAAGTCTGAAAGTCAAGACTCTTAATCAACAACCGTGAGGTTCTCAAAATACATTCTGCTGCTGCTGCAATAACGACTGTAACAGCAACAACAAACAAGAGATTGTTCTTTTTAATAATATTGGATTCTCTTACGCTTTTCCATAGAATGAGATTCGTCGTCCTAAAAGAAAATGGGAGAAGAACTAGCTTAGGAATACACTGTTTTAAGGTAATGAAAAGAACACCGTTACATTCGGTTTCCTTCCTTTTACAGCTGGAATAACCTCAGAAGATTTACATACATCATGGACGTGATGTTGAGGGAAAGGGAGTCATAAACATCTTGCTCTGATATGTGACAATAAGCACCAAGTATCCTTGCTCTGTCTGCATTATTGAGTCCTTCCTTATACAGGATTATTACGATGATCTGATCGAAAACTATCTGTATGTGTGTATGCATGTGTGAGTGTGCTTGAGTGCGTGTAAGTGTGTGTATCTGTCTGTGTGTAAGTGTGTCTGCGAAAGACGCACTCATAAGCGAGGAAATTGTTGATAAACCGGTGCATGGACCAAACATACATTGTGATATCTATTCCACCCGTGTTTCACAAATACTCACTTCGTTGCCTTTGCCACCAGAAATCAGTGAACAGGCGATTAGTGATAATCTCATTAAAAAATGATATCCAACGTCAATGCTATTGTTCACAAAAAGCAAATGAATACACACACACACATGTATGTGTATGAGTATACATACATGTGTGTGTGTGTATTAACTTTTACATGGAAAAGGTTGACAATGGCTTCCGAGTTTCAGTTTGCTTGCGTTCAACAGTTTGATGAAAGGAAGCCTAAACTTCGAAGTCACTAAATATAAAAGCATCAACTATGAATTCAGAGAATTATGCGGTTATCACAGTAAGCTCCTCATTCGGAGACGGCTATCAGTCCACGTAGTAGTCAATTACAATGTAATGTTAGGTAATGTAAATGAAAATCCAGAAAATTTGAGCGTTAAATTTCTCAGCATGGAGTAAGCAATGTATAAAGTCAGGAGATATGAGACGTAAAGATAAATTCATTTTTCCATATGACCGCCATATGATTACAGCCGTTTCGTAACTTTTATCTTGTAATATCAATTTTATTATTCAAAAATTATTCGTACATATTTGCATCAATATGTTTCCTCAGCATTATGCAATGCAAGAGTATATTCACATATTAATGAAAACAAAGGCAAGTCATCTCGCGCGCACTCGTGTGTGTATGTGTGTAGGTTTGGTAATTCAAACAAGAAAAATGAAACACAAAATATGAGTGTGTGTGTATATATGTGTATATATATATATATATGTTTTTATGTGTGCGTGTCCGTGTTTGTCTCCCCACTGCCATCGCTTGACAACCGATACTAGTGTGTTCATGTCCCTG
>NC_068983.1:68737066-68738200 GCF_001194135.2 Octopus bimaculoides | reverse complement strand
TGTGGTAAGAAGCTTGCTTCACAACCACATGGTTCCGGGTTCAATCCTTACTGCGTGACACCTTGGGTAAGTGTCTTCTACTATAGTCTCGGACTGACCAAAGCCTTATGAGTGGATTTAGTAGACGGAAACTGAAAGAAGCCCGTCGTGTGTATAAATGTATATATATATATATATGTTTTTATGTGTGCGTGTCCGTGTTTGTCTCCCCACTGCCATCGCTTGACAACCGATACTAGTGTGTTCATGTCCCTGTAACCCTTTAAGGTGGCGTTCCAGCATAGCCGTAGTCAAATGACTGAAAAAAGTAAAAGAATAAAAGAATATATATATATACTTAAACTTTTAAGATAGCTATTGCATTAGTTCTTGTGTATGTATGTATGTGTGTGCGCGCGCGTGTGTGTGTGTTTAACGGCGAAGATTATCAGAAGAAAAAGTGAGTGAGAAACAAAGTTATGACACTTTTGAGATGTGACCTCCCGTTGGGTTATGACACTTCTTAGTTATGACAGTTATTTTATACACAAAAGGATTATAGAATTTAGTTCGTATATACATGTTATAATATATACATAATGCAAAACTTATTTAATGTGCTTGTGTGTGCGGGTGCATATATATATGGGTGTGTGTGAGTGTGTGTATGTGTATATATTGTGTGTGTCTGTGTATTCTGTTTGTTGGCTTTTTATTTAATCCTGAAAAAATATATATATACATACATACATACATATATATATAGATATACATACATACATACATACATATATATATATAGATATACATGCATACATACATACATGCATACATACATACATACACACACATCTACATGAATATGTTTACAAATAAAAGATTTTAATCATTTCAGAATTATATAGTATGAAGCTTTTTTTTTGTTTTTGTTTTTGAAAGAAATAGAAGAAAAGAAAGAGGAATAACTACAGTAAAAAAAAATATATATATATATATAATAAAAGACAAAAAGAAACGAAGAATCTACTTAGGGCGGAATTTTAAGTACAAATTCTTTGGATAAGATCTTGTTACCGATAATTATTTTGCTTCTGCATTAATATGGCACCGATGGGTGCTATTACAGCATTACGGAAGAGGCGGAGGCGGTGGTGG
>NC_068983.1:68732268-68736089 GCF_001194135.2 Octopus bimaculoides | reverse complement strand
TTATTATTATTATTATTATTATTATTATTATTATTAATATCATTATTATTATTATTATTGTTATTATTATTATTATTATTATTATTATTATTATTCATTATGGCGCCAACGCTATTCGAACTGTTTTTCTTGCAATCAGTGTTCGGGTGTACATTTTCTCTCGAACCTTCTCTGTAATTAGGCAACGCTGTGAAGCTAAGGATCTCATTTCATTCGCCAGACAAGGCGAGACAAACTGACAAACACATAGACAGACAGACAGACAGAAACAAAGGACCAGTTTCTAATAGGAGAACGGTTGAAACAACTTGCTAACTCTATCTATATCGCCACCCCACACGCTTCCTCACCACCACCTACTAAAACCCACTCTGTGTACTTATTTCACTCCTCATCCTACTTCAGTTTCACACACACACACACACACACATAAACACACACATATATACATACACGCACTCGCACCTACGCACACACACCCATACACTCGCACCCACGCACACATACACGCAGAGTGTCTCATCTCTTACTGTCACCCTCAAACTTTATACTTCCAGTTCTTCCTACAGATTTCTGGGACTTTCCCACACAGCCCACTTTCATCTCTAACCTGCACCACAGTTATACAGGTCAATCACTAGCACTGCTGTAGACCAAGAATTGGATATTTAGCTTCATTTGAGCCATTTTCATGGTTCCATCTACAGTTAAACTCTTCAGAATGAACATTCTTATTCACGCATACAAACTTACACTCTCAAGCTACTACGAGCAGTTTAAGATCAGGCCAACAGTTTTTTACCTGAAGAATTTCTCTAAGAGTGAACATGGGTAAACGTGATATGTCGCTCCTTCTCCAGAACCGTAAGAGTGTTCACCGCGTTCTCAAAAGTGTAGCGAAGGGACTCCTATCTGGGACGATACGATTGCCATCGACTACAGTAGGTTATACGGCATTATCTCCCTGGTTCTTGAAATCAAGGATCGACATAAGGTTGGCGACGATGATTGAGAAGACGAGGGTTCACATCCTCTATCACAGGACCTGTTGTAGAGTACACATAGAAGTACCACTCCGACGTCTCGCTGTAACAGAGAAGAGATCGGGAATGGAGGTTAGTGATGAAACTGCTAAAGAATGAAAGAGAGAACAAATGGAATAGAGTAAGCACTGGCGAAAGTCAAGCAAGAGACAGAAAAACGTCATAGCTTGTTTGAAATTTATTGGTATTCTAAAAAGAGAATATTAATCTATTTAATATAAAAAGCGTCTCTAAAAAGAAAACGAATGAAGCATTTCACTAACTGACGAGAAGATGAAGCGTAACACAACCAACATATCACATACATACAAATCACTATTCAATAAAAGAAGCTACTACTACTACTACTACTACTACTACTACTACTACTGCTGCTGCTGCTGCTGCTACTACTAAGACTAGTCACATAGTAAATACAAACTACAAATACCACCCAACAAAATAACACAACTTAAGAGGTAGTGTCAAAAGGTTCCCGGACTAGTTATGTTTAATAGAAAATAACTTATTTAACTAAGTTTTAATATTGTCTCCTTCTAAATAGTTACCTTGCGCAGCAATACACCGGTCCCAGCATTCCTGCCACTTTTGGAATCTGGCCTGGAAATCGTTTTCCGTAAGCGAGTCGAGGACCTTCTGCGATTCGCTCTTGATCTCGACAACGGTGTTAAAACAGCGACCTTTGAGTTGCATTTTCATCTTGGGGAAGAGATGGAAGTCCACATTTGCTAAATCTAGTGAATAGGACGGGTGCGGAAGCGATACCACATCTGCTAAATCTGGCGAATAGGACGGGTGCAAGAGACTCACGAGTGAGGAGAGCTCAGTAACAAGGTCCGTTGTTATCGTGAAGAATCCAATTCGTCGCGCTCCACGGATCCCGTTGCTTTCGCCTAATCTCCTCCCTCAAACGCTTCAAAACGTCGTAGCAGAACTCTCGATTTATGGTCTGGTCCTGGAGGCCGTATTCTCGATGCACAATACCGCGGATGTCGAAAAAAATTATGAGCATTCTCTTGATTGAGCTGAGGCTTAGACGGGCTTTCTTTGGTCGTAGTGATGAAGGGCTCTTCTATTGTGAGGACTGCTGTTCGCCTCAAGGTCGTACCCGTAGGCCCAACTCTCGTCACCGGTGATAATCCTTGTTATGAAGAATGGGTCATCAGTGGCACGCTGACGGAGATCTTTACAGACTTCGATGCGGTATTCTTTGTACACAGTGGTCATCAGGCGGGGAATAAACTTGGCAGAGACACATCGCATGTTCATTTAAACGTTAGGATTGCTTGCATGAACCCATACAACAGACCAACTACATTGGCAATGTCGTTGACTGTCCTCCGACGATCCTCATGTACAAGCTGATGAATTTTCTCCACATTTCCGGGAGTGACGCTCACCGTCTTCCAGGGACGTTTTTCCGTTTTTGAAGCACCCGTGCCACTCAAAACAATGCGTCCGACCCGTTGCCTCGTCGCTGTAAGCTTGCCGGAGCATGCTCAATGTCTGTGTAGCAGACTTCCCGAGTTTAACGCAAAATTTCACATTGGCTCTTTGTTCCATGACAAAATCGCAGACTACAGCATACACGTGATCACAAACACACAAATTTCACTTGCGAAGTAACACAGCGATGTCACTCAGTGCACTGCCTCCCCCAGAGAGAGAGGTGGGCAGCAGCAGCAGCAGCAGCAGCAGTAGTAGTAGTAGTAGTAGTAGTAGTAGTAGTAATTTTTTTATTTACTCCCAGTTGTCGGCTATCGGGGTCATTGCAAAGACAAGTTACATGAAATATGGTAGGGGTTATAATCATAATTTATTGACCACAAGGGCTCATAGTATTAGTGGGCAATTAAAGTATCGAATACAAAAACTGAGATTTCAAATTCGTCTTGCACGTAAGAGCAGCTGTTCGACACAAACCCACAAATCAGCAATGGATAGACACTGAACAAGTGCGTACAAGGTGTCGCAGCCCAGCGTGCAGGTTAGAAACACTTATATTCCTGTAGAGTCTTCCTCCAACATGAAATAGCCCTTTTTATACTACCACGCCAACAGGAGAATGTCCATAATCCTTGACTTGAATGCCATCCCAAAGAGACAACTCAGGCGGACCTCGTCAACGACCAGAATCGCTCATACTTTTCCTCCACTTGTCCTATTTAGAATGGAAGGGGAGATGTTCCATCGGTCGCGTTGATCTGCAACTAGATTGAAATGAATCCGGGTAACATTTCAGGTACCAAATGCTCGACCTTGGTCCATACTTGAGCCAAAGCTGCTTCACTTGAGACAAGCTGATGGTGTTATGTTAAGTATGCGAACTTGTATTCAATAGTCTTTAGTGTTGCTGTTAAGAAGGTAAATAGTGGCTTCGTTAAAGTTAGATTTAGGCTATTTATTACGAACCAGGTTCCTATGAGTTTAATGTAGTTGTACAGACGTGTCTGGGGAATAGTAAAGGGATGTGACTTTCACAGTATACCTCACATAGTACGCATGTTTCGCGGAGATGTGGGAAGGTTGGATAGGTATAATTTTTTTTAACTTGGGTGAGTGGAGGGATTCTTGTAGTACATTGCTCGGAAAATTACACATTCTAGATGTTCTAATATACGGTACATATGTTTGACGATTTCAGAAAACAGTTCGCCAGCCTGATATTTTTATTTCTGAAGATATTTATCCGCTTGCTTTATAAGCGGATGGCGGAAAATGGACTTAAATGTTTTGATGATTTCGATACTAGTAAGAATGAAAGGTTTTTTTTTGTGG
>NC_068983.1:68727793-68732253 GCF_001194135.2 Octopus bimaculoides | reverse complement strand
TCTGAAACCGCCGTGATCTTTTGTGTGATGTTTAGGAGTTAAATGGAAGCTGTTGCTCGTTGTTATTGAGCGCCAGGCCAGCCCTGATTGAACAGATCTATAATCGAATATTTTCCAGCTATGACCATCCCATCTTTTCCTCAAGCCATGAAAACAGAACTACATTATCGAAAATATGCTTTTTTTTAAAGATGGTAGAGTGTGTTGTTAGGAAGAATTTGGCTGCTATTTCTAACATGTCAAGTGACTCTGGAGAGATACCTTCGTTAGTAGCGTGGATAGTGTACAGTGGCCAGAATATTGAGAATTGGAAAAAGAAGTGTGTGGTTGGCGATATCGAAGGTCAGTGTTTCTGGAGTTTAGGGATATGTAATGGAGGTGTCTGTGTGATGATTTTTTTTCTTCCAGAGTTCGGGGATTTGGTAATGTGTGCAAGGGGAATTGAAGATGCTGATGAATGATAATTCCTTCAAGATTAGTGCGTTTTAGATATACATTTGTGACTTTGTCAAACCTTGTGGGTTTTAAATTGTGGTATCTATTGCTTTTCTAGTACCAAATGGAAGAAACTGGCCAAAGTCAATTGAGATGTAAGGTATTTTGTCGTTTTAACAGGGAATTTAGATATAAAATGTCTCTCAGATTATTTGTAATGTTTTATACAAAGATGTTCTATGTTGAAACCTCTCCAATAATACGTATACATGCGTTGTGTTGTTGTTGAATGAAAAGTGTCGTCTGGTGAGACGGGTGATATGTATGTATTATATTCATAAATATCGTAAATATGTTTATTATATTTATAGATTTCGGGGTCTTACGTATAATATTTGCATGGTATATTATCATACCTTTTCAGTATCATTTGCGGTATCAATGTATTAAATGCATAGTTTTTAAGTATAAGATTTCTACCATAGTTTAGCATGTCCTGTTTTATAAAGGTGTGATTATGGATTTCATGGGACCCTATATTGGTATTGAAGCATTGGTTCTTGTATTGCTGCAATGTGAATGTTATATTAAGGCATTGTAGTTGTTAACAGTATGATGGTATTGGTGGTATTGTTAGTGATGTTGATGGTACTGCTATTAACGATGGGGGGTTTTCTGCGTGTATTGTTCTGATGTTATTAGTGGTTAGGATGTCGTAGACTAGTAGACTGTCTTGTAGGCGACAGAGATGAGGGTTCAACAATTTCTTGTGCACAGATTTGTTTACAGCGATCAAATGTTTGTGATGTAGATGAGTTCACTCCCGCCATCAAATTGACGTTGTCTGAACAGGTGCACGGTGTGTCACACATCAGATGTCGAAGTGATCGCAGCGCACCGTGAGATGAAGTGATTCTATTAGGAACACAACTCACCGCCCGGTCCGGGAATCGAAACCGTTATCTCACAATCGTGAGTGCAATATCCAAACTACTATGCCACACGCTTCCAGTGGGTTAGGGTAATCGTTTTGTATGACTATTATTGTTGCAGGGACTGTTGTTAATATTGTTGTTGCTACTTAGCCTATGTAGGACATAACTGAACTTATGTTGTTGTTATTGGTTAGTCTGGACTGAGAAGACCCACGGTCATGGAATTTCTAGCTTTGACCATCACATCTTTTTATATCTAGAACTATATAGTGTAACATGTTCTAGCAGGACGATCAATTACGTAGAGGTCTCTATGTTGATTGTGCTAATTGTGTTGTTGATAGGGAGCTCGAAAGTGTTGTTGTTATTGCTGTTGTTGGCGATGGTGGTCTTGTTTGTGATGGGTGGATGGCGGTAGAGTAACTGAAAATGCTAATGAAGGATTGAGAGTGATGGATGGGGTGCCGACGAGTTGGCGTGTTTTTTTTTTTTTTGGTATTATGATGTCAGTATTATTGGTGATTATGTTGTTATTGTTCAGTTATTACAATTATAGTTGTTATAGCTACTTCTATAGTCGTCGTGGTTCTGCTGTTGTTGTTGTACCAGATGACATAGAATTAGATGAACAGTTTACTGTTTAATGTCTCCATCATTGCCAACATATTGACATTTGAGGACAATAATTAATGTTAATGTTGCTGTTCTTATTACAAAAACAACATAGGGAGTGTTGGTGGCGGTACAGGGAAATGGGAGGGCGAAAGTAACTATTATTGTTGTTATTGTTGACTGTTGATATTACTTGTTTTTTTTTCTTTTTTGCTATAGCTGAGAGCATTGCTACTGTTGTAATTTAACCCTAGGTCAGTCCAGATAGAGAAAATGATCACAACATTCTAACTATATCATTCCAACTGATTTTCAGACTTGTTCCTGTTGCCCTCGTTTCCGCACTTCTGCTGAAACCCTGATCCCTGTATCCCCCTCGTTGACTCGTTTTAGTTGTAAGCACTTTTTTCTTTTTTGTTGTTGCGAAAATACACTGATGAAATATAACAGAGTGATGTGAAATCATGTGACATTCGTGGCTTTCTCAGTTCGAGTATGGCATCGGTTAAATTGTGGCGGGACTCGAAACTTGATCGTAGACTCGATTCCCCAGGAGTTCAATTTTTGCTATAGATTTATATGACAACCATACAATACTGTTGTGTGGTATAATAAAGCTGTTCTCAGAGAAGTAAATGCTGTCAGGACTGAAAAGGAGACAGACAAATTTCCATGTTTACATATATATATATATATATATATATATATAAGTGAATTGCGTCTTGAGACGTCCTTCTGAGTTGATTCCGCCGAGCAGAGTGCATGAAAATAAATCAGTTATTATTGACATGATAACGACATGATGCAAGGCTGGTTGTAATGGAAATCGACGAAACAATTGTAAACTGAGCAATAAACATAATTTGCTAACTCCATTCTTCGATGGATTCTTTTATCATATACATACATACATATAGGCGCGCTTGAATTTGTCTATAATAACGAAGAAAAAATAAGATGGGTGTAAATTCTAACGTCTTTCTGTTAATAAAGAACCAGAGACCATTTTCACTAATATTTTTTGTGAGGCTAATATGTCAGTTTGAGAACCACGAACTAGTATAACGTATTATGCAATATAATTGTAGTGTAGTACAGCGTGAGAAGAACGAATGGTGAAAATTTACTTCGTAATTACAAGATCCCGAGTTCCATCCTATTGCGTAACACTTTAAGTGCCTTTTACCAGCGCTCCACAACCTCTTTTGCATCACAAAACGGTTTCATGCAAGACAATTTTTCTACAAACCAGGGGATCACGTGCATAACAAAATACAATAAAATGTATAATACATACTTTAATTATATAATACATTTACATACAGACATATTTAATGCAAAATCACCCAACAGACTGTGATCGTCAAAATAGAAATACAGCTTTAAGATTCATTCTTTTTGTGCGGCCCAGTAGAAAAATATCCACGGCCCAGCAGCTGGAGAAATCTTTACCATAGCTTTGAGTTGAGCAAAACTTCGTGAGTAAAACAGAGCAGACGGAAATTGTGCGGATGCCCGACGGAGGGGTTATACCCGTAATTTAAAGATCCAGCCATCCCACAGTCCGTCACTTGAAAATTACATTAAAGTGTATACGCGTCTGTGGAATATTCAACCATTTACACACTAATTCAGTTAAGTTCAGTTGACCGACTGAACAACTGAATACTCATCGTGAAAATGATGAAGACTCATTCATTTAATGTACAGGTATAGCATGGTAGTGTTTGGTATGATACATTGTGGTGTCACCGCTGCTGTCTAATCCCTGATTAAGTAAACTTAGGGTCAAAGACATTCCAGCTATGATCATCCCAGTTTTGTATTCAGGCAGCGTTACCCAGACTACACAAACCAAACTTTTTTTGTTTTTTTTTTTAAGATAGTAAAATGGAATATTAGAGATTTGGCTGCTGTTTCTAATACGTTGCGCGACCACGTAGAGGCTACTTCATTAGTTAGTATAATGTAGAATATTAAAGTGTAATGTGGTATTGAATGGTTGTGTGGTGCAGTTTTGAGATCTGTGTATTTCTATGCAATGCAGTGTGGTATTATAATCTTATATATTATGTAATGTAACATTGGTTTCAAATTTTGAGGGAGAGTGTAAGTCAATTACATCGACCCCAGTGCTCAACTGGTCCTTATTTTAACAACACCCGAAAAGACCTCGGTGGTATTTGAACTCAGAACGTAAATACGGATGAAATACCACTATGCATTTTGCCCAGAGTGCTAACGATTCTGCCAGCTCGACGTCTGATTGTGTAATGTAATATTGTGAAGTGCGAAGACTGAGACATTGGTCCTCTCAAGAACGTTTTCCAACTGCGTTCTGCATGTCAGTGTCACATCACTTGAGACGAATGGAGAAGTTGAAGTATCTTGGAGCCGCATTCACGAGTGATTGGAAGCAGGAGGCTGAATTGGATACGAGAATTGCACAACCTCCAAGATTCGATCCTCAAGGGGGGG
>NC_068983.1:68723574-68727779 GCF_001194135.2 Octopus bimaculoides | reverse complement strand
GGGGGGGGGGGGTCGTACAGAAAAAAAAAATTAATAAATAAAAAGCCAAACCAGTTTTCGTACCTATCCTCAGCTATGTCATGATTGTTGGGTAATGCCTAAAAAGTATGATTGCAAAAAACAAGCGGGTGCATAGCTCAGAGACCAAGGGGTCTCTCCAGGCCGAGCCGCTACTTATCTGCATTGTGAGATCAGAACATCTGGTAGTACGGACATGTGAGCAGAATGTCAAAAGAAAGTATTACATGATGGATTCTTCAAGCCAAGACAATCGGCAGGAGACCAAAAACGAGATGGTTGGATATCCATAGGCTAAGTAGGTCACGCTTAGGAATCCAACCGTAAATTGCTTCTGATAGGACCCTATGGAAGAAGTGCCACCATCTCCTAAGAATAGTCAGCGGAAGAGGGTAGTTGGATGGACGTATATTGTCGTGGTATACTATTTTGTATTGAATCGTTGTATCGTACTATACGCTATAGCGTAGTATTTTAGTATTTCCTGGTGATATATAATGAATTAATGTAAACGCGGCTGTGTAGATAAATTAGCTTCGAAACTATGTGGTTTCAGGTTCAGTCTCATTGTGCCGCACTTTGACAAGTGCTCTCCACTATGACCCTGGCCTGACTAATTCTTTAAGAGAATTAGACGGAAACTGTGTGGAACCCCATCGTATATATACATGTGTTTACGTGCTTGTTGTGTCTCCGTAACTTGTCTTTATGTGACACCACTTGACAAGTGGAGTTTGTTTGTTAACATCCTTGTAACTTAACATCTCATCAAAATAAAGACAAATAGAGTAAGTACCAAATTTGGATATTTCTTAACTCTCTCCAAATAACCACCAGAATTTTTCAAATTTTCTACACTGAAGTAGTTTTGCATGCCGGGCACGAAAATTACATTTATTTTCCCTAAAAATTAATTATTAAAAAGTTACAATTATGTATTTTTAGCCAATTGGAAACGTCCACTGCCGACGCACTGGAATTTGCAACTGTCAGGTATTTATCCAATGCCTTATATATATATGGGAGAATGTACGAAAAAACAACAACAGACGAGGACAGGTGGTGTAAACAACAAAAGGATGTATTAGTATGACGCTCGGGAATACGGAAAGTCTTTAATGTTTCGAGCTACGCTCTTCAACAGAAAGAATACGGAGACAAGGAGAAAAACACGGAGAAAAGAAATTGAATAGTGTTCAGTCAACGGTCAATCATAGTATATATATATATATATCTATATGTGTGTGTGTGTGTGTGTGTGTGTGTGTGTGTATACATATATATACACACACACACATATATATATACATATGTATATATATACATACATTCTTTTGTTTGTCATTTGACTGCGGCCATGCTGGAGCACCACCTTTTAGTCGGGCAAATCGACCCCAGGACTACAAACACATATATATACATATATACGATGGACTTCTCTCAGTTTCCGTCTACCAAATCCACTATAGTAGAAGACACTTGCCCAAGGTGCCATGCAGTGGGACTGAAGCCGGAACCATGTGGTTGGTAAGCAAGGTACTTACCACACAGCCACTACATATATATACATGCATATATTTACATATGCATGTGTGTATATATATATATATATATATATATATATATATATATATATATATATATATATAGTAGAAATTGTGGGTTCAAGTGGACGTACGACTGTCATGTTTAGAGCTCACGTTGATATTCATAATCCAGTTTGCTTTCTGTATAGATATTAAGTAGCTTCTATACCAAGTAGTATTAACAGTTGTAAACTACAGAATAAATGTTAACAATGAGACATAGCTATCAGCAACTTAATGCAATATGATCCCTGATGATCCGTTGTGGCTAAGCATTTGGAATACCTATTCTAGGGGTTCCAAACAACCATAATGGTGGAATGCGCGTCCTTTTTGGTTTTATATTGTTTAGAGCCACTTTCGTTATTTTATAATTTTCCCATTCCCATTTTGCCGAATCAAAAAGAGATTCATATGCCAAATACGGACACTCAGGATTTAGTCAAACTATACAGCGATACAGTAATGACCATTGATGAGCTTTAATTTTTAAGCGAAACTAGACTAGTATACTGATCTTGCTCACTGTGATGCGGTTATCTCCCCCTGCCGGTGAATGTAACTGTGCCTCCTTGCGGTTAAGGTATTTTAACTCTTTATTTCTAGCAATGTAAGTGGTACCCTGCACCGTCAGTCACAATTAGTGACAACTAAATTTTTCCTTTTTGGTTTTACATTACGTACAGCCGCCTTCATTATCACATATATATGTGTGTGTGTGTGTGTGTGTGTGTGTATCGCACACACATACATGTATGTGGTGTGGTGTGGTGGGGGTGATCTGTGTGCTTGTGTCTCTGCCGTGATGTTTGCGCACTGATAATACACGAAGTTACGACTCAAATCGTGACATTTGTTTACAATGTTCTGTGTGAAAGTATGTGTAGCTATTGAGCTGTGTTCGTTATTCAAAGTACCATCGAAATAAAGGAGACCTGGGTACAGGAAGAACAACCGCAATAGAAACATCAGCTTCAACAATTTTTGCTTGACCCATGCATGGAAAAATAGACACTGAACTACTAGATTGTGTGTACGAGCGCGCGCAACCACCACTTAACAATTGGTGTGTTTACGTCCCCGTAACTTGGCAGTTCGGCAAAAGTAACCGATAGAATAAGTACTAAGCTTAGAAAGAAAATAAGTAGTGGGTCGATTAATACGACTAAAATTCCTCAAGGCGGTGCTCCAGTATGGCCGCAGTCTAATGACTTGAAACAGGTAAAAGATACAAGATATAAAGGTGGATACGTTCAATACACGACAATTCTACCGTTCAGGTTTCGGCTCTTATTGTTAATAACATTTAATTCCTGACTCCCACTGTTGCGTTATCACATGGGGTCCAACGCAGTCTGAGGAGGGCGACAATGTAATACAAACACATACACGTATATGCACAAGTTCGTTTTTTATGTTGTTCAAGCCATCAAGACAATGCTTTTAGTGGACAGTTTACTTCTCTGTCATCTCCACTGTACATCATAACCTCAAACAATCAATCAATCTATGCATGCATTAGCACCATTATTGGATGCATCGGCAAGATAGTAACAGCTGTTCTACCCAGATTTATAACATTCTTCATGTGGGTGTGATACTAGGAACAAGTAAGCTTGGGGGCCCTTTAAATTTAGAGGATATTTAATTCAGTTTCTTCTCTTTCTGAAAGGTAATGCTGTAATTATAGGCCTTTAAATACTACACTACTGTAGTAGAGAAATTTGGGGATCTGAAAGTGACTCTCGGTTCTTTTGTTTAGAAATTGTTTTTCACTAATGTTTATGTGTGTCTGTGTAGACAGACAGACAGATATTTTTCATTGAGTACTGTTGTTGGCACTCCGTCGCTTACGACATCGAGGGTTCCAGTTGATCCGATCAATGGAACAGCCTGCTCGTGAAATTAACGTGCAAGTGGCTGAGCACTCCACAGACACGTGTACCCTTAACGTAGTTCTCGGGGATATTCAGCGTGACACAGTGTGACAAGGCTGGCCCTTTGAATTACAGGTACAACAGAAACAGGGAGTAAGAGTGAGAGAAAGTTGTGGTGGAAGAGTACAGCAAGGTTCGCCACCATCACCTGCCGGGGCCTCGTGGTGCTTTAGGTGTTTTCGCTCAATAAACAATCACAACGCCCGGTCTGGGAATCGAAACCGCGAGTCCGCTGCCCTAACCACTGGGCCATTGCGCCTCCACTCATTGAGTACAGTAGATGATAATTCTTCATGCTCACATTCGAGTTTGTCGATAGAGCTCATCAAAAAAAGATGTGTTGATGCAAACAGGAAAAATAGAACTCAAAATATATTTTTATTGATAATTAGCAAAGTAACAGAGTGACTCAAGGTCCGAGAGTTTCGTGCGTTGGCACTCATCAAAGCCGTCACAGTTCGAAGGCCTGTGTTTAAACCCTGTGACTTATTTTGGTAAGTGCCAACACACGAAACTCCTGGACCTTGAGTCACTGTGTTACTTCGGTTAGATATTAATAAAAATATACATGCACTCTCTGAGTGGTTGGCGTTAGGAAGGGCATCCAGCTGTAGAAACTCTGCCAAATTTAGATTGGAGCCTGGTGTTGCCATCCGGTTTCACC
>NC_068983.1:68722234-68723307 GCF_001194135.2 Octopus bimaculoides | reverse complement strand
GATTTGACTGAGGACTGGTGAAACCAGATGGCTACACCAGGCTCCAATTTGATTTGGCAGTTTCTACAGCTGGATGCCCTTCCTAACGCCAACCACTTCGAGAGTGTAGTGGGTGCTTTTACGTGCCACCGGCACGAAGGCCAGTCAGGCGGTACTGGCAACGGCCACGCTCAAAATGGTGTATTTTATGTGCCACCTGCACAGGAGCCAGTCCAGCGGCACTGGCAACGATCTCGCTCAAATGTCTTTACACATGCCACCGGCACAAGTGCCAGGAAGGCGACGTTGGGCACAGGTGCCATGACGATTTCGATTTCACTTGCCTCAACAGGTCTTCACAAGTGGAGTTTAGTGTCCAATGAAGGAAGGTACGCATATGCATGTGTGTGTGATTTTGTGTTTGTACCCCTACCAGAACTTGACAACCGGTGCTGGTTTTTTTATGTCACCATAACTTAACAGTAAGGCAAAAGATCAACAGAATAAGGGGTGTGATTCATTTAACTAAACCTTTCAAGGCAGTGGCCCAGCATGGCCAGTCACATGACTGAAACAAATAAAAGCTAAAAAGAAGATATGAACACACATATAGGGCATTGGTTTAAAAAAAACAGGAGGAAAGTACTCAATATCATAATGGAGTGTAATAATTTTTTTGAGCTGACCCAGTTAGTCTGGAGTTTTCCAACATGTTACCAGTTCCTTAAGTCACCCAAAATTCAGATCAGTCCCTAATGTTTCAACACTAAGACAAAGCAATATCATATTCAGGTACCAATATGAATTCCAAAACAGAAATTTTGCACTCTGCCTCCAGTATTAAGTACACTTCTCTTCATTTCTACAAATATATATATATATATATATATATATATATATATATAGGTGCAGGAGTGGCTGTGTGGTAAGTAGCTTGCTTACCCACCACATGGTCCCGGGTTCAGTCCCTCTGTGTGGCATCTTGGGCAAGTGTCTTCTACTATAGCCTCGGGCTGACCAAAGCCTTGTGAGTGGATTTGGTAGACAGAAACTGAAAGAAGCCTGTCGTATATATCATCATCATCATCATCATC
>NC_068983.1:68720555-68721717 GCF_001194135.2 Octopus bimaculoides | reverse complement strand
CAAGATACTTACACTCTGACGGGTATTCACATTGACATTACACATCCAACGGAGCATACTGGCTTCATTCCTTGCGAGCTTACGTATGTCCTCAGCAGTTACAGCCCATGTTTCACTGCCATGTAGCATGGCTGATGTGTGTATGTGTTTGTCCCCCCAACATCGCTTGACAACCGATGCTGGTGTGTTTATGTCCCCGTAACTTAGCGGTTCGGCACAAGAGACCGATAGAATAAGTACTAGGCTTCCAAAGAATAAGTCCTGGGGTCGATTTGCTCGACTAAAGGTGCTCCAGCATGGCCACAGTCAAAAGACTGAAACAAGTAAAAGAGTAAAGAGTAAAGAGTAATATATATATGACTCCCTCTATCTTTATCACTGCACATCTCCTCTAACTCTTCCTACACACTCCTGCAACCGTCACTCACCCAACAACTATCCATCCCCTCCATGTCTTTCTTCCTTCCCCATCTACTGTATTATTATGATTCCACTGCTCTTCACACTTTCTGTACCGCCACCAGTCATCACCTTTCACCATTCACTACGTTCACCTTTACCCCATTTCTAGCCATCTCTCATTCCCCACATCTACACTCAAGCAAGTGTGTTTGCTTGACTAACTGAAAGCCCACCACGTATGTGTGTGTGTGTGTGTGTAACCATTAGCACATCGAATACAATGATTAGCAGCATTTTGTCCATCTTTACACTCTTGAGTTCAAATTCACCCTATGTCGACTTTGCCTTTCATCTTTTCATGTTCTTTATAAGCACCAATCAAGAACAGGCATTGATGTAATCGACTAACCCCCTCCACAAAATTTCAGGCCATGTGTCTATAATAGAAAGAATAATGACGTCACAACAATGACATCATCATTTGCCGTTAGGCTGTGACCAGTAACCTTTAACACTTCTAATCAACAATTCATCTTCTAGGTCTGCATCCTCAAATCTTTCTGGAATAGAAAAAGTTCCATACATAAAAGATAGGTATGGGTTGGCACCAGGAAAAGTACCCAGTCATAGAAAGTCTGCTTCAATTTCCTCCCACCTAAGCCATGCTAGCTTTGGAAACCTGACTTTAAATAAAACAAACAAATAAAATCATGTGTATGATAATGATCATATATCATATATATATATATATATATATATA
>NC_068983.1:68715574-68720469 GCF_001194135.2 Octopus bimaculoides | reverse complement strand
TATATAATCTGTACTCCTCTGCAGAAGTGTTAAGATCAGTCCCACTTGTGGTAAGGATTGACCTGCAAGAGTCCTGTGTTGGTGCCACATAAAAGTGCACCACATAAAAGCACCTATGCAGTGTCACATAAGAGCCACCTGGCACACTCTGTAAAGTGTCTGGTATTAGGAAGGGCATCCAACCAAATCAGACTGGAGCCAGTGCAGCTTCCCAGCTTGCCAGCTCTGGTTAAACTGTCCAACCCATGCCAGCATGGACAACAGACGTTAAATGATGATGATACACACACACACACAATGAGCCTCTTTAGTTTCCATCCACCAAATCCACTCATAAAACATTGCTCTGCCTGGGGCTGTAGCAGAAGATACTTCCCAAGGTTCCACACAGTGGAACTGAACCCAAAACCAGGGTTAGGAAGCAACCTTTTAAATAAACATCCATGCCTGTACTTCAGTATATCAAACACACACACACACACATATATTGAAAGAGACATAGGAAAAAAGCATGAAAGATAATATTAAGAGATTTCCTGTGGACATTTCCATTACCTGGTATTGATGATTGATTGGTGATAGTTGTCATAATGGTGATGATGATGAAAATGAAAGATAAGAAATCTTTTTTGAAACTGTATGTAAAAAAAACAATACAATGTTTAAATGAAAAAAAAAATTAATTAATAACATCAAATAACTGCATTTTGTTTTAAATTCTACATTGGACAGAATGTTTGTGGTACCAGATTTCTTTAATGTCATTAAGTTCCTTGGTTCTGTTTGTGTTTGTGTGTGCGTGTTTTCCTCTATGTCTATAAGAGATGATGAGGAATGTCTGATTATGAGAATTAATTGAAATGGAATTTCTTAACCCTTCCACCAGATCATTTGTTTTATTTATATATATTTATTTTTTGCCATTTTTGATGACCTCCCAAGATCACAAGATAAAATTTAGACCAAGTATTATTCAAGCATCAGCCAGAGACATACACCTCTCCCTGCCATTTGAATGACTCCCTTGCAGTCAGAGCTGTCAGGGACTATTTGAGACTGAATTTCTTTGTCTATGGTGTCAGTCTGCTGAAGAGATACCAACCTCCTTGGTTCAATTAGTTGAGGTAAGTTTTTATACGGAACAAGTCTTACTTTATATGACAATAACAATACTACATTATGGAACTGAGATCTCTGGGGTCACTCTTATTAAGGAAGAGACAATATATTCTGATATAAAACAAGATGTTATCGTTGATGTTGTTTATCCCCAGGTCAGTCTCAAGCAAAAAGCATTCCAACCATGATAATTCAAGTCTTTTATTTCCCCAGATACAGCTAGGATCATCATCATCATCATCATCATCGTTTAACGTCTGCTTTCCATGCTAGCATGGGTTGGACGATTTGACTGAGGACTGGTGGAACCCGAAGGCTACACCAGGCTCCAATCTGATTTGGCAGAGTTTCTACAGCTGGATGCCCTTCCTAACGCCAACCACTCATATTATTCAAAATGTCCTTTTTGTAAGACTTGAGAGATTTGCTGCTATTTCTAGTAGGTAGAGTGACCATGCGTATGTTCACCCATGAAACAGAATGTTTAGAGTTGAGATAATCCACACTACTGACCTCTGACTAAGCTACTATCTCAGATAGACAGCAGTGTAAAGAGAAAGATGAAAATGATTGCTAAGCTTGTAATGGTGACTGTAATGGCAGTGATGGTAATGGTGGTAGTGGTATGAGAGGAGGATTTTGAGATAAAAGATGAGATGACACAAGAGAAATTAAGGAAACTTTATGAATGTGATGATGATATTGACTGCTGCTGAAGGTCACCAGACATAATTTGTCAACTGTATATATGAAGGATGGAGCAGACAGAGATGACATGGTAGGTAACATGTAGATAGAAGAACTAAATATAAATTAAAAAAAAAAAAGAACACAACTAAATAGGAGTTGAAAGTATTGGGTGAAAATCTGATTGTGATTGTTGAGCAGCTGGAACAAGCAAACCCATGGCCAGAAAGTGGAAATCAAAGGAATAGTCATGTTCTTCACCATTGCTTTTGAAGCAGCCTCCTGTAAGTAAATAAACAGAAATAAAATTAGAGTCCAACATTGAGAAGGCCAATAGAACATACAGTTGTTTGGAACATTATTTTCACTGCTGTTGCTACTACAACAGCTGTCACTTTCACTACCACTGCCACCACAACATAAATGGAATGAGAAGTTAATATTTATAGTTGGAGACTAATAGATAGCAATCACTTACCAGTAAGATCAATGAAGATTGTAGATCGATGGCCTGAACGATAGGTGATATTCTGCTAATCAAAGAGTTTCTTGTTCAAGCCTTAACCGTGTCATCTCAACAATCTCATTCATTATTTCTGGTTTCAAGATGTCTTTACACTGTAACAGAAAATGATAAATTAGGTCAGGTGACTTTCAGAGGTCAGTTTTGCTGTTATACAAATGCTAGGCTCATCAGGAGCTTCAAGGTGGTCGTTCAACATGCTAGAAATAGCTAACAAATCTCTCGCAAAGTTAATTTACTGTCTTAATGTTCTGCTAGATAATTTTAAAATAAATGAGGAAATTTCGTAAAATGACCTTGTCATAACTAAGTTGTATGACAGCTTAGTTCCACTCAATGTGGAAAAGTTGCAGCTCAACCCAGAGTTAGACTCCCTGATCTTCAAACTACACACCCTGTTGAGAAAACATTACTTCAGAGACCTTTCAGAGGAACCCCAATTCAGCTGCTTGTATCTACTACTCTTTTAATTATTACCAACAACCATGATCATAGGTGATGTGGATAGGCATGAAATCCTAATTGAAAATAGCAAATTTGGCTTTTTTACCAACATCTTTTCTGAGGATCGAATGCTGGAGTCGGTACATTACTTTGTCAGCATGTGCAATTCTAGCATTCAATTCAGCCTCCTGCCTTCCACCACTCATGAATATGGTCCTGAGATACTTAAGCTTCTCTCCTTGTCTCAGTGATATTCCACTAACATGTAAAGTACTATGGGATGAGTTTCTTGAGAAAACAAATATTTCAATCTTCAGAACACTAATTCACAGGAAAGAGTCGCAAGACAGATTCCTTAAGCCAAGCCAACTGGCAGAAGACCTAGAGGTAGACAAAGAACAAGATGGTTGGATAATAAACATAGTCTCAGTTTGTCATGCTTGGGAATCCAACTGGAAAATTTAATGCTGGTTTTCTGATAGGACCCTATGGAAGAGGTGCCTGAGGACTCTACCCACATGACCCTTCCAGGAATAGTGAGTCGAAAAGATGAATGGATTGTTAAGCTGATGTTTGGAACTTAAACTTACATAAAATTTTGAAAAGTTTTCATTTAGATCACTTCAAAAAGGAAATTGGCATCAAGGGAGCCAGCTGTTTTATTTAGGTCTTATATCATAAGACAGCATGCTTTAAAAATAAAGACTGCATAATCAGAGCTGGAATACCTGACTGATATTGTCAATTGATTAACTACTTCTGTAGCATAGGTGTACTCAACCAGAGTTGAGCCAGAGTGAAGGAACTGTTCAAGAACATCTTCAGGAGAAATTTAGAAATTTTCTATACTTTAAATCACTATCACCATTACTATTTTGATGCTTACTTTTCCGTGGGTTGCTATACAGGATCAACTTCTTACACACAATTCAAGGAATGCAGTCTGGTAACATCTAACAGACCACCTGGTGCAACAACCCTATTCGGACCTGGGGAGACATTAGCTGATTCACAGTCATGAGCATCCAGACTACAATGTCAATCTTCCCCAACTATGTATGATCTACAGATATTCCAGCTGGGCATTAAATGTATCAGTTTTACCAGTCTGGGCAGACAGTAAAAGCAATGAGCATTGCTTTCTCTATTGACTGACTTACAAATTATTTCTTTTTAAAATTCTGACTTTTGCAGCGAGAAAGAAATTCATGGTTGTCAACAAAGGTAACAACTCCCTCAAATCTTGTTTCACATATACAGGGTGTTTGGACTAAATTTGACAGTTTGCATAAAAAGAAAAGAAAACACAATATTCTATCCAAAAACACACAGTTCCTGAAAACATAAAAGCTGCCTCATTTTGAAACTTACTGAGAATTTCAGGGAATTGTCATAGGTATACAATATGCTGGTATCAAACAACATCATCTTGTGATGGCTGAGAGCCAGGATACAGTTCCTCATGCGAGCAATCACCTCTCGGTCACCACAGGAAACTGGCTGCAAGAGAATATAACAGAATACATCAGAACAAAACATAATACAAATCTACTGAAATCATGCTATTAATCAGTTACCTTACTCATGTGCATGATACAACAGCTATAGTAATGATAATGTGGCCAGCAGTTGACACTTAAATCTATGTATCATATTCATTTATTTAGTTTATATCACAATTCGTGAACAACAACCATTGTCATTGTTTTTTCTTCTTGGTAGTTTCTCAAATCCAAGAAAGAGGATTCCATAATTTCTTGTTGTGCAAGCTTCACAGATGATTTGTTTCATCATCATCATCATCATTGTTTAACGTCTGTTTTCCATGCTGGCATAGGTTGGACGGTTTGTTTGGGGACTGGCAAGCCAGGAGGCTGCACCAGGCTCCAATCTGATCTGGCAAGGTTTCTACAGCTGATGCCCTTCCTAACACCAACCACTCCAAGAGTGTAGTGGGTACTTTTTACATACCGCCAGCATGGGAGCCAGTCAAGTGGCACTGGCATCGGCCACGTTCAGATGGTGCTTTTTACGTGTCACTGGCACGGGGAGCCAGTCAGGCAGCACTGGCATCGTCTCATGCATGAAAAGTACTTCTTGCATGCCACTAACATGGGAGCCA
>NC_068983.1:68713378-68715564 GCF_001194135.2 Octopus bimaculoides | reverse complement strand
GCATGAAAAGTACTTCTTGCATGCCACTAACATGGGAGCCAGTCGGGTAGCACTGGCATCAGCCACAACTACAATTTCCATTTTGATTTCGATTTGATTGAGATTCTGATTGTAATTTTTATTTTGATTTTACTTCACTCAATAGGTCTCCTCAAGCACGGTGTGTCGCCCAACAATTCAAAGGTACTTTTTAAATGGGCTGGTTATACGACACTAGTATAGGCTACAGCTGTGATCTCACTTTACTTGCTGGGGTCTTCTCAATCACAGCATATCTCCAGAGGTCTAGGTCACTTGAGGCCCCTGTGAGGCCCAACGTTCAATGGTCGTGTTTCACCACCTCATCCCATGTCTTCCTGGGTCTAACTCTTCCACATGTTCCTTCCACAGTTAGGGAGTGACACTTCTTCACACAGCTCTCCTCATCCATATGTAGTACATGACCATACCAGTGCAGTCATCTCTCTTGCACACCACATCTGATGCTTCTTATGTCCAACATTTCTCTCAGGGCGCTTGCACGCTGTTGTGTGTGCACACTGACATTACACATCCAGCGGATCATGCTAGCTTCATTTCTTGCAAGCTTACATATGTCCTCAACAGTCATAGCCCATGTTTCACTGCCATGTAGCATGGTAGTTCACACACATGCATCATACAATCTACCTTTCACTCTGAGCAAGAGGCCCTTTGTCACCAGCAGAGGTAGGAGCTCCCTGAACTTTGCCCAGGTTATTTCTTATTCTAGTGGCAACACTTCAGGCTTGGTCACCTAGGTAATGGAAGCTATCAACTACTTCTAGTTTCTCCCTCTGGCATGTGATGGAATCTGTTTTCTGAACATTTTCGGTGTTTATTGCCCCTGTGCATCTGCCGCACACAAAAACTATCATCCCAGTTAACCTTCCTTTGATGTTGCTGCACCTCTTATGCATCCATAACTTACACTGGGTATATCTTATGGAGTTTCTACTTATACCTTTTCTACAGATCGAGCAGGGCCATCTACCTGAAGGGGTTTGTGATTTTGTTAGCCTTCCTACTTACTAGGACTTTGGTTTTTGCACCATTGACTCAAAGGCCCTTCGATTCTAGTCCCTGCTTCCACACCTGAAACTTCTCCTCTAGTTCTGATAGTGACTCAGCAATTAGTGCAAGGTCATCAGCATAGAGGAGCTCCCAGGGGCAGTCTGTCTTGAATTCCTCTGTCATTGCCTGGAGGACTATGATGAATAAGAGGGGGCTGATCCTTGGTGCCCCTACTTCTACCCAGAATTCTTCACTATACTTGTTGCCGACCCTTACCTTACTGACAGCATCCTTGTACAAGGCCTGTACAGCCCTTACTAACCACTCATGTATCTCTAGTTTCCACATCGCCCACCAGATAAGGGATTGGGGGACCTTGTCAAAGGCTTTCTCCAAGTCAACAAAAGCCAAGTATAGGGGTTTATCTTCGGTTAGGTATTTCTCCTGCAGTTGCTTTACCAAAAATATAGCATACAAAACCGGACTGCATCTCATCTAGGCTGACTGTCTCTCTAATTAGTTGGGCTATTACCCTCTCTGTGACCTTCATCACCTGATCCAGCAGTTTGATACCCCTTGTAGTTATTTTTATCCAAAGCATCACCTTTAGCTTTGTAGCAGTTGACTATGGTGCTGGTAACCAAATGTCTGTGTTGTACATTAGCTTGCTTCCTCCATCAAATTGATATTGCCTGTACAGGCACATGATGTGTCACATGTCAGATGTTGAAATGATCACCCACCTGTTCTGGGAATCAAAACCACATTCTTGCAATTGTGAGTGCAACACCCTAACCACTAAGCCAGGCGCCCTCATTGGTTAAAGATTTCCAGTTGACCAAACATTGGCTTACAGCATTTCTGATGCTGACAAGGACAAAGGAGTATCATAAGCATCAGTCACCTTTACAGAATGTCTGCTAAGTTAATGGTGCTTTGAATGAGTGGAGCTACAGTGGAGAGGACAGTGGTTCTATACTAGGAAATAATTGACGTACGACAGAAGTGGTCCAAAATGGGTTTCTTGTTGTAGAGTAGCTGCGGGGCTACTAACATTTTAGAAGAGTGGGTGAAAGTAACTGGAATGGAGCTGGAAAGAGAGACCATATATATACATTATATATATATATATATATATATATATATATATATAT
>NC_068983.1:68703074-68712989 GCF_001194135.2 Octopus bimaculoides | reverse complement strand
ATATATACAAATTATATATATATAAGCCATGAAGGGTATGAAGATGGAGAAAGCCCCTAGCCCATCAGAAATCACCACTGAGATGCTAAAAAATATCTGGCAGAGTAGGATATGGTCTAGTCACACATACAGTTAATCAAGTTGTCCACAAGGGAGTCATGCCCAATGACTGGTGCAGCAGCACCATAGTCAACTGCTACAAAGGTAAAGGTGATGCCTTAGACAGAAATAGTTACTGAGGTATCAAATTGTTGGACCAGGTGATGAAAGTTACAGAGGTCATAGATCAACTAATTAGGAAAAGAGTTAGTCTAGATGAGATGCAGTTTGGTCTTGTGCCAAGGAGAAACACTATTGATGCTATATTCCTATTAAGGCAGCAGCAAGAGAAGTACTTAGCCAAAAGTAAACCTCTGTACTTGGTTTTTGTTGACATAGGAGAAAGCCTCTGACAGGGTCCTCTGCTCCCTTATTTGGTTGTCAATGCAGAAGCTAGGGATAGATGAGTGGTTGGTGAGAGCTGTACAAGCCAAGTACAGGGATGCTATCAGTAAGGTGAAAGTAGACAGCGAGTGTAGCAATGAATTCAATGTACAAAGTAGGAATTCAACAAGGATCAGTTCTCAGCCCCAAAGAATTTCAGACGGGCTGCCCTTGGGAGCTCCTCTACGAAGATAACTTTGTTCTTATAGCTAGATTATTACCAGAACTAGAAAAAGTTTCAGGTGTGAAAGCAAGGTCTAGAATTAAAGGGCCTCAGAGTTAATTTAGCAAAGACCAAAGTCTTAGTAAGTAGGAAAACAGACAAATCACAAATCCCTTCAGGGAGCTGGCTCTGCTCAATATGCAGAAAAGATGTAGGTAGAAACTCCATAAAGTGTACCTGGTGCAAGCTATGGATACATAACAGGTGCAGCAGTATCAGAGGAAGGTTAACAGTAGTCTTTGTGTGTGACAGGTGTATAGGTACAATAAACACTAGGAATGTACAGAGAATATACTTTGTCAAATGCCCAGGGGAATATTTAGAAGTAATAAATAGCTTCCATTATCTAGGTGACCAAGTAAGCAGTGGAGGTGGATGCTCTGAGAGTGCAGCTGCTGGAATAAAAATAGGCTGGGTGAAGTTCAGAGAGCTGCTACCTTTGTTGGTAACAAAAAGCCTCTTCCTGAGAGTAAAAGACAGATATCTGTGTGCAAACAGCCATGCTACATGGCAGTGAAACATGGGCTGTGACTGCAGAGGACATGCAAAGGCTTGAAAGAAATGAAGCTAGTATGCTCTGCTGGATGTGCAATGTCAATGTTTATGTATGACAGAGTGTAAGTGTCTTAAGAGAAAAATTGGGTATAAAAGGTATCAGATGTAAAGGCACCCACAACATTCTGTGGAATGGTTGGCATTAGGAATGGCATCCAGCTGTAGAAACCAAGCCAAAACGGACTGGAACCTGGTGCAGCTCCCCAACTTACCAGTTCTAGTCAAACCATCTAACCCATGCCAGCATGGAAAACAGACACTAAATGATGATGATAATGATGATGTGCAGGCATGGCAGTGTGATAAGAAGTTTGTTTCTCAACTGCATGGTTTCAGATTCAGTGCTACTGTGTGATACCTTGGACAAGTGTCTTCTACTAGAGCTCCAGGCCAACCAATGTCTTGTAAGAGAATCTGGTAGGTGGAAACTGAAAGAAGCCTGTTGTGTGTGTGTGTGTGTGTGTTACCATCTCCTTATCATGACATAATGCAATAATTGTAAACGAGTGTTACTGTCATGCAAGTGGTCTCCTTAATTTCCAATCTTCCATGAAAAACATGTCTGACCATGGAAAAATATTACCTTACTTGAAAACAGGTGAAAGTGGTGACAGGAAGGACATCCAGCTGTAGGAAATCAGCCTTAACAAATTCCATCCAACCCACAAGAGCATGAAATAATGAACATTAAAATTATGATAATAAATATATTATTTATTGAGTTAGCAAAACAATCATACATCCAATATGCTGAGCCTTACAAAGGAGATGACAGAGGACCGGAATATGTGGCACATTGCTATACTCAAGAAGACCCACCCACTACAACAAACTTTATACCCTAAAACCAAGGTGTCATGTAAAAAGCATTGGTGTGGGTGCTGGTGTCACATAAAAAGCACCCAGCACATTCTGTAAAATGGTTGGCATTAAGAAGGGCATCCAGTTTGTAGAAACCATGCCAAAACAGGCTATGGGACTGATGTGGGCCCTGACCTTGTCAGTTCCTGTCAAGGTATCCAATTCATGTCAGCATGGAAAATGGACATTGTCTTTATTCATCATCATCATCAATCATCAACATTTAAAGAAAATGATACTTACAGACAGATTTTGTTCATAACCTCCACCAGACTCTTCATCCTCCTCCGGAGAGATTGGGGCTATCCAGATGTAACCATTGTTTCCAAGAATAATGTGTACACCACATGGTAAATTATGGAAATGAGTCTTTCGGCGCTTCACCAATGATGGGGATACAGTCACTAATGAACCTTGACTCAGCTGAAACATAAATATCATTTTTTATTTTTCAGTAAAAGGAATGTGTCTGTGGATAAAATAAATATCACAACTGACTTCTTGCATATTTGGTCACAGGGAGGCACAGAATTAGCTAAGAACATCAAGTCCAGTTTTGTTCTCTTGGATAGCTTCACGACTTTACACCCATTTTTTCTTGCTTGCATTGGTAGGATATTGTACTTGTTGCAAATATTTTTATATGTGGATGTCCTTTCTACTAGAAGCAGTAATCAGTGAAAGTAGAGAGTTTTATTTATTTTTATTCTGTTGTATAAATGTTGTTGGCACTCCGTCGCTTACGACGTCGAGGGTTCCAGTCGATCCGATCAACGGAACAGCCTGCTCGTGAAATTAACGTGCAAGTGGCTGAGCACTCCACAGACACGTGTACCCTTAACGTAGTTCACGGGGATATTCAGCGTGACACAGTGTGACAAGGCTGGCCCTTTGAATTGCAGGTACAACAGAAACAGGAAGTAAGAGTGAGAGAAAGTTGTGGTGAAAGAGTACAGCAGGGTTCGCCACCATCCCCTGCCGGAGCCTCGTGGAGCTTTAGGTGTTTTCGCTCCATAAACATTCACAACGCTCGGTCTGGGAATCGAAACCGCGATCCTATGACCGCAAGTCTGCTGCCCTAACCACTGGGCCATTGCGCCTCCACGTTGTATAAAACGTACAACTCAACAACTCTAAGTAAGAACCTAAATTTATAAGATCTTGCGATCAGTGGTCCCATTTTTTGTTTAATCTCATGAGCATTCTAACACAAAATGACAATGACAAATGTGCCTTAAAATGAAGGTTGAAATTTTCAGACAACCAAACATTTGAATGTTGTGATATTCATGCCTGTCTCAAGAGTATTATAATCAGTATTTTCATCCATCCAAAGTTAAGTACTCGAGTCAATATAACCTACAATACCTTTGTGGAGTCATGCCTACAAGTCAGGTAATGTATCAGTGGTTGTTAAAGACTAATAATGAGGAAGACCAATAAAGTTCTTGTGGAAACTCTAGGCATCAACAAGAATCAACTGGCTGATCTGATCCAGGAGTTTCAACCCAAAACTATGGACAACTTCCAAAAATCCCATGATGGCAGTGCTACTGGGGGCACTCTGCCCATTGAAGATAAATTCTACTGGCACAGAACTGTAGTTGCCAGATCTGTCAGAGATGTACACAAAGTAAAAAAAAAAAAAAAAACTTTCTACAAGTAACTCATTTAGTGTCCAAGCAATGTTGGCTTGTTGAGTTTTGTTAAACAGCTGATGCTAACACGCCAAGTCCATTTTGATGATTGCAATGCTACCTTTCTTTGGTTGGGGATAGAGCCAAAAGACATTTTCCTCTGTGAGACAGCTATAATGTAAGAAATTGTAGTAGATATGACTGAACAGACTGAAAACTGACATTTACCTCTCCAAGTAAGCCTTCGATGACTTCAACAACTATTTCTGACAGAAAAAAAATCATTTCAAACATTGGCATTTGACAAAAATTTTCAGAGACTGACTCAATCAATTTGGTTGATCTTACTATTGGGTCATCCCATAAATAATGCAGTTTTTGCAATTGCATGAACTAAAAGTCAGAGAGGGATTGGATAAACTACCTGCATCAACTTACTATAAAAGCAGGCAGTAATTTTACCTTGTACTTATTCTTAGTGCAAGTTCTGTGGAAGTGACAAAGGAGTATATTCGGCATATTTTGCTTTATGAGTTCAATAAAAACAACAACACAACAGAAAGTGTAAGGAATATTAATGCAGTATATAGGGATTGGCCAATAAGCATAAGCCAGTGTCAACAGTGGAACAGTAGTTCCAGAAATTCTGAGTTGGAAACTACAGCCTAGAAGACAAGCCTCATCCTGGAAAATCTGTAGAGCTTGACAAGGACATCCTGGTGGAACAAATTCCATCGTAACTGTTGAGGAACTAGCAGAGAAGCTTGTATTCGTCATTCAACCATTCATCAATACTAGCATGCCATTGGAAAAGTCAGCAAATTGGGTCAATGGGTTCCTCACAAACTTACCATGTCTAATCATGTGCAGAGTAAATGTGTGCTCTTCTTTGCTGTCACGTCTCACAAATTAACCTTTTTTGGACCAAATAGTGACTGGTAACAAGAAATGGGTTCTCAATAAAAATGTCAAGCGCTGAAGACAGTGAGTTGGAAAAGGAGAAACACCAGCACCCCAAGCTAAAGAAGGAATTGCTTTCTCTTTGGTGGGATATGAAATATTTAGTCCACTTTGAACTTTTAAACCCAAACCAAATAACAAAGGAGATCTACTGCAAGCAGCTTGAGTGGCTTAAGACAGCGTTATCTTCGGTTTCAAGACAAAAGGTGTTCTTCCATCAGGATAATGCCCAGCCACATACAGCAAGGATGACATTCCAAAGGCTGGAGCAGTTTGAATGGGAAACGATGCCCCACCCACCATATTCACCAGACATTGCCCCATCTGATTATCATTTATTCCGCAGTCTTCAAAATAATTTGGACAGAAAAAAATATGAATTCTGTAGACAAGGTCTGAACAGTACTAGAGGAGTATTTTTCATCGTGGACAAGTGAATTTTTGAAGAGGGGCCTTGCAAGTCTACCAGATAGATGGAAGAGTATTGTAGAAAATGAAGGTGAGTATATTTTAGATTAAAAAAGAACTTTGTTTATCTTAATTTTGAAAAATAAAAGAAGTCTTAAAAAAAACCGCATTATTTATGAGATGACCCAAAACTTGGTTGAAATTTATTTTATCAACTCAACGACAAAAAAAAAATAGACATTGGTGGAGCTTGAACACAGAATGTTAAGGAGATGCATAATAAAAAATATCTAATGGTTAGCGAGTAGAATAGGGGAGAAAATAAAGTGCGAGTAAGCTGTGGCTTACAAACAACACTAATGTCCTTGAAAATGGAACGTTTGTTATAACTCTTACTCTATCTCATTCTGAAAAGGTTGATACTCCTGCTCAAGAACAGTTTAGATCATTTCGTAAGGATAATATCCTAACAAGGTTAAGGGGACGTAACTCCAGGCAGTATTCAATAGTAGTAGAGGCATTAGAAAAAAATAGGTTGGAAATGGTACATTACCATGTGAAAATGGAGTGGATATCCATGTTTTTATTTTTACTGAAAGGATTTTTATTTTCTCAGGTAAAATGCTTAAATCTACATGCACCTATTTCACCAAACTGTTGAAAAACAGCTACTAAGTTTATTGCAGTTATGTTGCTTTCAATAAACTAGTGGCCTCTCCAAAAATATGATTACCATGGATTAAAGTGCAGGTTCAACTTCACATAATTCACAAGAAAAATCATTTTTCTTTTGGGAATGGTTGAGGATGTAATTTCTATTTATAAAGATAAAAACATGAAAGAATGTTATCTTCCTGACAATGATTACTTTTGCAATTATCAAACAGTAAGTTCCTCAGCTCATTAGGTGGATAGACACAGCCCACTGGAGACTATAATCAGATAGTGTATCTTGATGAAATAAGTCAAATTGAACTCCTCTTTTTCAGGGCTACAACCAAAAGAGTTAAATTCAGTATTGAATGTTAATTTATCATTTTACATCAATGCCAACGGTTTCCATAACAATTACATCCACTCTAGTATGTATTTTCTAGACATCATAATATTCCTTATACATTATCAAATTTGTCCATTGAGACAGATGGATGGTAAAATTGGTAGAGCATTGAGCAAAACACTTAATGATATCTGGTTACTTTCCTTGTTCTGAATTCAAATCACTTCTAAGTCATCTTAATCTTTCAACCCTCAAAAGTTGATGAAGAAATACTAGAGTTGATTACATCAGCCCTAATATTCATTTATTAGTGTTTGTCCAAGGACTGAAACTGGTAAACAAATGGTAGGATATAATGTCATCATAGAGCAGAAATTAACCATGCACTGTTGACAGAAAATGTTCCCTTTTCCTCTTTTACTAGTTTCATCTTGAGATGGACACCATGAATTTGTGTTACCAAACCTTCATTAATCCTCCTTTAATAGTTGACTTTTGGTGAATAACAGAGTTTGATGTTGCTGCCTTCACTTACACTTCTTGCTGTGAAAGATGGTTCATCTGGGACTCTTGACAGTGGGAGACCTAGTACCATTTTGAAGACATCTACATCCACCCCATGTAGATCTCAACTACTTAAGGAAGATACTGAAGAGCTATGGGCCCTTGAAACCCAAGCTATTGTAATATCTAAGGCACATACAGTTCAATATATTTTTTCTTTTAATTGTCTCACAGAGAAAATCATGTCCACTGTACTCCTATATAATTTAAAACCAAATTGTGTTTGGGGGTAGCATTGAGGGGTAAATCATCATCATCATCATCATCGTTTAATGTCCGCTTTCTATGCTAGCATGGGTTGGACGATTTGACTGAGGACTGGTGAAACCGGATGGCAACACCAGGCTCCAATCTGATTTGGCAGGGTTTCTACAGCTGGATGCCCTTCCTAACGCCAACCACTCAGAGAGTGTTGTGGGTGCTTTTACGTGTCACCCGCATGAAGGCCAGTCAAGCGGTACTGGCAACGGCCACGCTCAAAATGGTGTATTTTATGTGCCACCCGCACAAGAGCCAGTCCAGGGGCACTGGCAACGATCTCGCTCTAAAATCCTAATAACCAATTCAAAAGTAGTCCAGTAAAACTTTTGCAACAAACTCCAAGAGAATGATACAGGATAAATGACAAACACAAATTGAATCTTTAGATTTTGCATATTGAGACAAGAACTCTACCAATCCACCATTGCAGCATAGGTGTTTCTTCTCAGCTGTTATATTAAGTATGGCAGACAAAATTTTTCCATCTAATATAATTTATAGCAGATCTATTGAAATACCAGCTACTCCTAGACTGCCAGCTACTACTTGCTGGACTGCCAGAACTATTTCATCCTCTGTGCTGTGAGGTGCAATCAAGACTATGTCGTTAAGAATTTTGCTTCACAACCATACAATTTGGGGTTCATTCCTACTCTGAGACACCATGAGCAAGTATTGTCTATTATAGCCTTGAGCTGACCAATGTGAGTGAAACTGGTAAACAGAAACTGTATGTATATCATCTTGCTTTAATATATATTGTGTTTGTAACACAACAGGTCTATGAAGAGATTTTATTTCAGACAATTCCACAGCATTATGCCTTCTAATGGTGAATATACATTTAGTATGAGAGACAGATAGTGACTGATTGAAAACTGTTTCTATTGCATGTAACAAGTTTCACTACTGCCTGGCAAGCTTCTGCAATACCAGTGTTATAGTCACTGCTTCTTATATATCAAAGCATATATTTTGTTAAAGTAGGAAACAATTGAGTGCAAAGCATTGACAAACCTTAAACAAAGACAAAACAGTCTCATTCTCGAGTCACTGCAGCAACAATGTTCATCTCACGCTGATATATAGTGTGTTTTTAACACGTCTACGATGAGATTTTATTTCAGACAATTCCACAGTTTCATGCCTTCTAATAGTGTGCATACATTTAGTATGATACACAAATGGTGATTTTATATATATATATATATATATATATATATATATGAACTTTCTCCATCCTATTCTGATAGAATAAGAATAGAGTGGAGTTATTATCTTTGTTGCTTACAAAAGGTATCACCCTCAAAATGCAAGGCAGACTATGATGCTTGGGTACACACAACAATGCTACATGACAGTCAAACATAGGCCGTGAATACAGAGGGCATGCAAAAGACTTGAGGGGAATGAAGCTAATATGCCCCAATGCAACATCAGTGTGCATGTACAACAAAGTGCACGTGTTAAGAGAATAATTGTACATAAGAGGAATCAGCTGTAGTGTGCAAGACAGAAAACTGTACTGGTGTGGTTATGTGATGCATATGGATGAGAGCAGCTGCATAATGAAGTGTTGGTTGTTTAAAGTGGATAGAACCTGTGGGGGCAAGAAACCCTGAGAGACATGGGATGAAGTAGTGAAGGTTGATCTGAAGATGTCGATCCTGAAGGAGGAGATGGCAAAAGAACTGAAATGATTGGCATTTCACTGTGCTCAATAAAACGTTACCGCAAAAAGTGAGGTTCTGTAATCGTTGTTTATGCCTATACATTCACTAGACTTTATCCCTGCACTCAATCTGCCCATGTCAAGCTCTTCCTAACACCCATCCCTCCATCACTCTTCCAACAATGTCACTATCCTACGGCTATAATCATGACTGCAGAATCTGCACATATTCCCTACCCTTTGTGCAACCAGTTACCTCCCCCTGTCCCTGGAACCACTTCCTTTAAACATTCGTCCCTCATTCTAAATATCATCCTTTATTTTCCACTGATCACTCCTTCCTGTGACTCCTCACCTCATCCTCATTTTTAACACTCCCTTATATCTGCAATCACTCTCAACACCCTTTCATAGCTGTTTCCAACATCCCCGACCAATACCACCATCTTTACCACACCCCTACTCACTATAGCTACCACTTATGTATCTCTAACCTCCATATCTGTTCTTGTACACTTCTCTCACCATTCTCCCACTCAGCACATCATCTCCCTATTTTCTAGTCTATCTACAGGTTTCATTATGCTGCTGCTCTCCAAACTACCTGCGGTGCCACTTATCACCTCCGCTTACCTGAACTACTTCTGTTACTTTCACCCCTACACTGATATTTCCCATCAATCACACTCCACCCTTGCACATCAATCACTACATTAACCTCTAACCCCCAGCTTTAATCATCTGTCACTCTCCCCTCACATTTCTCCTCCCTCCTCCTGATCTTCAGTTCATATTCTCTCATATTCACCTTGAAAGTATACTGATACCTCATCACCAACATCGTTATCTTCTTTCCAGTTACTCTCACCTACTTCAATCCAATCAATGCAAGGTTGACATTTATCTCTTCAATAGTAAAACCCCTGTGCCTGTCCCTCTATCATATTGTAGCAGCTCAACACCTGGCATAAAGCTAGTTCCCCATCTACTACAAACCTACTCAGCCAAGAGGGCTTCTTCTTTTTCTGTCTTGCAAGTTACTTGGCCACCTCACTAGTATCAGTGTCTTGAATAAAGAACCCAATACACACTGCAAACTAGTTGGTACTAGGAAGGACATTGGAATTCAATGCAGTCCTCTCACTCACTAGATCCTGTCAAACTGTCCAATGATGATGATTATAAACACTTGAATATCAGTCGCATCCCAATATTTTCAGTCAGAATCAAGCATATAATAATGTGACTTATACACAAGTAAATATGATATATGTGCAGTAAATATGATATA
>NC_068983.1:68702192-68703064 GCF_001194135.2 Octopus bimaculoides | reverse complement strand
ATGTGCAGTAAATATGATATATAAAATGTGCAGTAAATAGACTCCATCAACTGCTAGTGGGGGCAAGCGAGAGGTAGTAGATAGCTTGTTACCTAGGTGACCAAGTTAGTAGTGGAGGTGGATACTCTGAGAGTGTAGCTGTGAGAATAAGATTAAGATGGTCAAAGTTCAGAGAGCTCCTACCTCTACTGGCAACAAAGGGCCTATCTCTCAGAATAAAAGCAGATTGTATGATGCCTGTGTGCAAACAGCTATGCTACATGGCAGTGGAACATGCTCTGTGACAGATGAGGACATGCGTAGGCTTGAAAGAAATGAAGCCAGTATGCTTCACTGGATGTGCAATGTTAGTGTGCATGTTCGACAGAGTGTAAGCATCTTGAGAGAAAAATTAGGCATTAGAGGCATCAGATGTGGTGTGCAAAAGAGACGATTGCGTTGACATGGTCATGTGATACATATGGATGAGGACAGCTGTGTAAAGAAGTGCCAATCTCTAACTGTGGAGGGAACCTGTAGTAGAGGTAGACCCATGAGGACATGGGAAAGGATGGTGAAGCATGATCTTCGAACTTTGAGCCTCACAGAGGCAATGACTAGCAACTGGGACCTTTGGCGATATGCTGTGCTTGAGAAGACCCGTCAAGCCAAGTGAAATTATAGTTGTGACTGATGCTGGTGACATGTAACTGAAACATGTAAAAGAATAAACTAAAAGAATATGCTCCGTTGGATGCGTAATGTCAATGTGAATACCCGTCAGAGTGTAAGTATCTTGAGAGAAAAGCTGAACATTAGAAGCATCAGTTGTGGTGTGCAAGAGAGACGATTGCGCTGGTATGGACATGTGGTGAGAATGGATGAGGATAACT
>NC_068983.1:68699367-68701445 GCF_001194135.2 Octopus bimaculoides | reverse complement strand
ACCAGTCCTCAGTCAAATCGTCCAACCTATGCTAGCATGGAAAGCGGACGTTAAATGATGATGATATATATAGAAAACAGATTCCATCATGTGCCAGGGGTAGAAACTAGAAGTAGTTAATAGCTTCCGCTACCTAGGCGACAAAGTCTGTAGTGGGTGTGGCTGCTCTGAGAGTGTAGCGGCTAGAATAAGAATAGCCTGGGCAAAGCTTAGGGACCTCCTACATCTGCTGGCAACTAAGGGCCTCTCGCTCAGGATGAAAGGTAGACTGTATGATGCATGTGTGCGAACAGCCATGCTATACGGCAGTGAAACATGGGCCATGACTGCTGAGGACATCCTTAGGCTTGAAAAACATGAAGCTAGTATGATCCGCTGGATGTGTAATGTCAGTGTGCATACACGACAGATTGCAGGCAAGAGAAAGTTGGGCATAAGAATCATCAAATGTGGTATGCAAGAGAGATGACTGCGCTGTTATGGTCATGTGTTACATATGAATGAGGACAGCTGCGTGAGAAAGTGCCATTCCCTAACTGTGGAAGGAACCTGTGGAAGTGTGGAAGAGTTAGATCCAGGAAGACATGGGATGAGGTGGTGAAGCATGACCATCGAACATTGGGCCTCACAAAGTCAATAACAGGAGACCAAGACCTTTGGAGTTATGCTGTGATTGAGAAGACCCAGCAACTAAAGTGAGATCGCGGAGTATCCCTGATGAGTTATGCGATATGATATACTTGAGAAGACCTGTTGAGTCAAGTAAAACCAATATCGTAGCTGTGGCCAGTGCCTGAATGGCTCCTATGCCAGTCGCATGTAAAAAGCACCATCCGAACGTGGCTGATGCCAGCACACCCCGACCGGCCCCAGTGCCAGTGGCACGTAAAAAGCACCCACTACACTCTCAGAGTGGTTGGCGTTAGGAAGGGCATCCAGCAGTAGAAACATTGCCAGATCAGATTAGAGCTTGGTGCAGCTGCAGGCTCTCTAGACCTCAGTTAAACCATCCAACCCATGCCAGCATGGAAAATAGACGTTAAATGATGATGATATATATGTACCATATTTAGTAATATATATGTTGCACCCTAGTATTTTGAGTTAGAATCAAGTGTATAATAGTGCAACTTATACACAAGTGTGTATATATATATATATATATATATATATCTGATGTGTATATGCATGTAAATGTACCTTGACATCATATGATGATTAGTAAAAGTATGACTGTCATACAAGCAATGTTGTTCATTTCTAGTCTTCTGTGAAAAACATGTCTTGCTTGGAAACAGGAATGGTTTGGTGAAAAGAAAGACATCTGGCTACAGAAAACCTGCCTAAGCAAATTCCATCTGATCCAAGCAAGAAAGGAAAAGCGGGTGCTAAATGATGATGATGATGATAATGATATATTATACATATATATAACACAAGTATTTACCATAATTTTCTTTCCTTGAGAGAGGGGGATGAATTATCTGCTGGATGCCATTGAAATACGAAATTAGAGGAGAAATTGTTTATGAATGTCAGGCAAATAGAATTTGTGACTTGTACAATGACTTTAATAGTAAGGCTTAAAATCACGACTATCAACTCTGTACTTGTTACTGGGTATACTGTGTGTGTGTGTGTCGCGCGCGTGCGAACATGCATCAAAACGAGATAAGAGGTTTGTTTTGAAACGAAAGCAAGTCTAAGGGAGATAATCCCTTAACTGTTCAAATGCATCATTTTCTATGACCCTAAAATTTCAATTTTCAAATTAAAATTAGTTTTTAACGAAGAACGTGGCAGATTGCTTGAAGCATTGTGATACAGGAATAAAATAACAAATAATGAAGATGGAGAGCTTCTTACACTGCAGAAGGGAAAGTAAAGTGAACCTTTATATATTTCAGGCACAAAGGCTCTTCATCAAAAGTGAACAGCTTAAAGAAATGAAAGTTTACACAGATCTTGCAATGTATGGCACCTTAGTCAAATGTCAGAGCCCTGGGTCGACCAAAGCCTTGTGAGTGGATTTGATAGACAAAAACTGAAAGAAGCACGTTGTGTGTGTGTGTGTGTGT
>NC_068983.1:68698589-68699159 GCF_001194135.2 Octopus bimaculoides | reverse complement strand
ATATATATATATATATATATACATATATATATATGTACATATATATAATGTTTGTATGTATATGTATACATCATCCGTTTTCCATGCCAGCATGGGTTGCACAATCTAACGAGCTGGTAAACCAGAGGACTGTGCCAAACACTATTGTCTGTTTTGACATGGTTTCTAAGGTTGGATACCCTACTTAACACTTACAGAGTGTTCCAGGTGCTTTTTTCATGGCACTAGCATCAGTGGTGGGGGTCACCAAGTAACTTGCAAGACAAAATCCCTTCAAATAGCTGGAAAGGGGAAGATAGATGGTTGTGAATACGTCAGGACATACCCTTAACCCTTTTGTTACTGGATTTATTTTGAGATGCTCTGTGTTTCTTTTAATTTAGATATAACAAAGAATTTAGTAAAATAACTTAGTTATCATTCAGCTAGTGTTAGGAACATAAATTGTGACTAAGGTTTGGTGGAAGATTTTAATTCAAAACTTATGAAAACAAGACATTTGTACTCAGAGCCAGAGCTGGTTTCAGCCAGGTTGGTAACGAAAGGGTTATGGTACAGTGTATGTGTGTG
>NC_068983.1:68684306-68698574 GCF_001194135.2 Octopus bimaculoides | reverse complement strand
ATATAGTTGAAGTGATACAGCAGATTGTACAGGGTGAGAGGGCAAGAGGGGAACAGAGCACAAGTTTCATGGGAATGTGAGGATAGTTACAGATGGGATAGAGGTGACTATAGTATGTGTGTGTCTCTGTGCATGTGTTTGCCTGCCACCACTGCTTGATAACCAGTGTTGGTTTGTTTATATCTTCGTAACTTAGCGGTTCAGAAAAAGAGACTGACAGAATAAATATCAGACTTTCAAAAACACGAAGTATTGGGTTCAATTTGTTCAACTAAAACCCCTTCAAGGCAGAGCCCCAACATGAAAGCAACCCGGTGACTGAAACAAGTAAAAAATAAAAAGACAGGAAAAAAAGGGAGAAAAGCAGGGTAAATAAAGAGGACAGTTATATACATAGGAATATGGATCATTTAAAAATCTCACTCACCTTGCCATACTTGAGACTGCGAGTATGTAAAGACAAGGACCCATCAGAGAACACTGAATGTACTTCAGCCTTCGGCCAGTTAAGGAGGAACAAACAGACAGACAGAGAAACAAGTTATACACTTGGTCAAGATCAACTGAAGCATGAAGTTGCAATTTACACTTAACAAAATTCTTGCATTAAAGTCATATATTTCCAGTTGATAGCAAAGATTAAGACCACAGAGTGAACAAGGTTACAAGTGGGAGAGGGCCTATATGTAGCCACTTGACTTCCTACAAATTTCCCCTCAAATCACACCTTAACACTTTAGCATTTAAATTATTCTGTCGATTGTAATGCTTATTTATTTACATTGTTTTGAATACAAAACATGTAGAATATTTGGGCCAGGTATGGCCAGTTTAAATGCAGCAAAACTATAAGTTAATGTAGTCCAGAGTAAACTTTGCTTGAAAAAATAGATGGGTTGGTCATGGTTAGAATGCTTTTGATAACAGGTCTCCCTGACCAAAGATAAACAACACACACTAAAGAAATTACATAGAACATGAAACAATGGCTAGAATAATTGACATAATGATCAAGGGTTTAACACAAACTGACAGATGAACAAGTAAGAACCTCTACATGAGTTTTTGACCATCTAGAAATAGCAACCAAATTTCCCTCAGCAATCTTAAAAAGAAGTGGGAACATATTGAATAATGTAGAAGTCTTAGATATACTATAAAAAGACAGAAAGAGCATGATTAGAATGTCTCTGATTGTAAGTCTGCTTGATCAGGGTGACCTGGAACTAAACAACCACAAAATAACAAATAGATATTACAGTATACATTTTGGCAAGGTAAACTGTACTTTTTGTTTCAATCAAATAGAGTAGAGAATATAGACCTTGCTACTGAGTCAATGATTTAATAAAGAGTTAGTTTACAAAACCACATCTAAACCAATAAATCAATTATAAAAGCCATCAGCTCTAATAAATCTGGGATACACTCTTAAAAGCCTTATTTCTCCCATCCAAATACAAACAGAAAAACAGCCCCAACAGGATTTAAGCTAAGAGACTAAAGAAATGGAAATATAACATTTATTTTACCTGACTCTCTCTTTTAATTTTGCCAATCATGGAACTTCTATGTTATTGCTAAACCTGCTGAAAATAGCAGCCTTATCTTCTTTAAAACATCTTAAACAATGAAGGACAGCTGCAACATGATTTGACTCTCATGCTGCATCTTACTTGATCAACTGTTGCATGGCAGAGTGTGCAGTATGCACCTGTACCACATGGTATTCAGAGTAAAAGATCAACATCAATAATTCCCCAAACCACTTTTTTTTGTATTTGTATTCACCGTTCCTAAACTTCACTTTCAAGAAACTCCTACTTGATAGTTCCACTGTGATGGGCCCAAAGAGGACCTTAATATAGTTGCTGAACTAGCTAAAAACAACAGATTAAATCTTAAAAGTACACCCTAACTCTTAAAAAAACAGGACACATTAGATAGTGCAGTCCTAGATACCTCTAAAAATACAGGAGGGTCATGGTTGGAATTCTTTGATCATAGCTTTGTCCTGCAGGGTTTACTTGGACCTAAACAATAACAACTCTGAAAGGTATGTCACACAACATCATAGGTAATATTTCAAAACATTGCCGAATTAACAAGCCAACACTTTAGAGTAACTTCATTAATAATGTTTCCTTAATAAATTTTAATACTGTCTGAGCGAGGGGGGGGGGGCGTATAGCACCCAAACTGCATTAGCTTTGCCTATGCCATGAGCAATGTGCTTACATGAGCAATGCCTTACTTAGCTGTGCCTATGCCATGAGCATAATTTTTTTGCTGGGGTATGCACAGAAATATGCACTGAGTGCAAATTTTAATTTTCTCTGCAAAGTAGGTACACATCCATGCAAGTAATGATCACTAAAATATTTCCAATTAAAAAAAATTTGAATTCATCTTACTCTTTTATTCTTTTATTTGTTTCAGTCATTTGACTGTGGCCATGCTAGAGCACCATGAAAATTTATTACCTTTCTTACAAAAATGTGTGCATGCTCACAAGCACACAGCTTATAGGTTATTTCCCAACTATAGATATTATAAATGTAGTTTTAATAAAGTTCATTCAAATTATTTCATAAATGTTTTAACTCTTTAATTGTTAAGAGCCACATATGATTCTCAAACGTTCCCTGAAGCCTCTACATGGTCAATCAACCTCATCTATCCATTTAGTTGTCAACTATCAAAAGCCCAACCTATTGATGATGATATAGAGACAGACTGAAATAAAAGATATTTAAAGGAATATATAAAGATTTTAAGTGGATGAAAGATTTGCCTTTTGAATAATATGACAATCTAAGGAAAGTAGGTTATTTCTCAATGTTGAACTACAGATAAAATTAATCTTTGTTAAATTGTTGCTGAAGAGCTGACACAAGCATGGGAAAAGGTCAAACTAGATGCTTTGAGATACCTAGTTCAGTAACGCTTGTTTAGCAATTACATATGCTATCTTTAAATCTGGCAACATGGACTCCATTTTCAACATGAAATTCTTCTGTTTAGAGTGTAACAGAGAACAAGATACTAGATGACTTAACATAAAACCAGCTGTGCAATAATTGTTTAAAAACATTGAGCAAGTCATTCAACTCTATTTGCCAGTCTTTATTGGTGACAAACATGTTCCAGCACCACTTCATAGTTGAGAGATTTAAGAGTAGGAAGAGTAGCAGGATATTGTCAGTTCAAATGTTATTTACTACTAAAGCAATTTTGTTATGTCAGTAGAGCAAGGAACACAACTTGTATGAGAACAGATACCATTATTCCATGGATGAGCAGGAAGTGATAGGAAGGCAATTATATATTTAAAATTCACAATTTGTAATCAAACTCTGACTTACATTAACTGAGCTTAATTTTGCTACAGAACAAATGTGTCAATGTGTGATGAAATGCATGCTATGTTGCTTCATATAAACTTTTAGCCCTTATAGGCATAGGCATGGCTGTGTGGTAAGAAGCTTGCTGTCCAACCACAAGGTTCCGGGTTCAGTCCCACTGCATGGCACCTTGGACAAGTGCCTTCTGCTATAGCCTCAGGCCAACCAAAGCCTTGTGACTGGATCTGGGAGATGGAAACTCAATGAAGCCTGTCGTATATGTGTGTCTGTCTATCTATCTTTGTGTCTGTGTTTTTCCCTTCAACACCGCTTGATAACTGGTATTGATTTGTTTACATCCCTATAACTTAGTGGTTTGGCAAAAGAGAGCAATAGAATAAGTACTAGGCTTTAAAAAATAAGTCCTGGGGTCAATTTGTTCGACTAGAAAATCCCTTCAAAGCAGTGCCCCAGCATAGCTGCAGGCAAACTGAAATAAGTAAAAGATAAAAGATACGCACAAATTTGTTGACAAAAGTGATGAAAAATACATTCAACTTTTAAAAGAAAAATGTGACAAAAAAAAAAAAAGAACAAAACAAAACCATGAATACCAAAAACTAAAGTTATGAGGCTGGTTTTTAAGTTGTATATTAATGATATGTTGAAAGGCATGGAAATCATAATGCTGAGACAGCATTTTGTGTGTCAGAAAAATTTGTGAAGGACAGAAACAAGAGACACTTGAGACTGCAAAATAAATTAAAATGTGCTAAATTGCTGTCCATAAAAGTAACTGGAGAAAGATTTATCTATTTGGACACATGAATTACAAATGAATGGACAAAAACATTAGAACTACACATGAATACATACATACATACATATACCCAGGCCTATCCCCCATTTTTTTAGGAGTGGGTAGCCACAAGACACACACCAGGCATTCCATTCATTTCTCAGCTCAAAGAGGCGAGCCCCGTCCTATGCTCGGGTCAAGGCATAGAATGCAACCCCCAATATCAGCAGCGGGGCCCAACAGCATATGCTGGTTTACCCCTGCCACATCATGCTGGTTCCATACCCCTTTGAGCAACATCAAAATTCCTTCATCCATCCACAAACACTCTCCAAGCTTTCCTATCATTTATAAATTCCCTTGCCTCTCTCACTCCAACACCTCTAACTACCAAACCTTTCCTCACTCCATCCATCCACACAAACTGAGGTCTGCCTCTGGTTCTGTTGCCTACCACTTCTGCCTTCATCACCCACCTTACCACTCACTTCTCCTCCATCCACTCCATGTGGCCAAACCACCTCAACATTCGTCTATCCATTTTGGTTGTTAGTTTTTCTCTCATTTTGGCTCACCTTCGCACCTCCTCATTCCTCATCCTGTCCATCCATGTCACACCAACCATAGCCCTCAAACATCTCATCTCAAACACATCTAGTCGCTTCCTTTCCACCTCTTTCAGCCCCCACGTCTCTGCACCATATAACATTGTCAGCACAATCACACCCCCATACACACCTCTTCAAGTATATATATATATTAAGTAATTAAAAGTTTCATATTTCAACTGAATGGTGTTTGAGATTCATGAACAGAAATGTGACCATTTTCCACCAGTGAATCCAGTAGTAATGATGGGCTCATAAAACCTAACTGTAGATATTATAAATGTAGTTTTAATAAAGTTCATTCAAATTATTTCATAAATGTTTTAACTCTTTAATTGTTAAGAGCCACATATGATTTTCAAACGTTCCCTGAAGCCTCTACATGGTCAATCAACTTACTGGAAATAGTAGCCCAATCTTCCTCAAATCATAGGGTCCTTGTTTGAGAGTAGGGAGTATGCTTTGAGCCAACAGGCTCATAATGTCAGAATTATCTGGATTTTCAAGGCATTTAGGCTGAAAGTACAAGATGCCTGCCTGAACAAGATGCTAATCCATTGCAAAGTTAACCCAAACACCCACCCACCAACAACAACAACAACCCCCAGAAGGTCCTCTTTTTCAGCTAAGTGTCCTGGAGAAACATGAAATGAAATACTATACTCAAGGACACAAAGCACAGCCCTGCCTGAGAATAGAACCCATGACCTAATGATAGAGATCCCAATAATTTATCCACTAGGCTACATGCCTTCAGAAACTACAGTTTACCACCTTTCATAGAGAAGTACTACTTATATTTCTCAAGAAGTTACAGTCTTTTCCTCAATAAAGAGACACAATAAAATAAAAACTTCCATGACTTATCTACAAATCCTTGCCCTGAGCTTGGATCAATAAGCATCAACATACATACCAGCATACCAGTGGCACATTGACTATATAAGGCAGCTTACTTATGTCACCATGACCAACCTACCTTCATAGCAGCTAAATATGTTTATTTTAATCATCATCATCATCATTTTACACCCATTTTCCATGCTGGCATGGGTTGGATGGTCAGGAGCTGGCAAGCCAGAGGACAGTACCAGGTTCTAGTTGGCTGGGGGTCTTTTTGGCATGGTTTCTATGGCTGGTTGCCCTTCCTAATGCCAACCACTTTACAGAATATACTGGGTGACAGCACAGGTGCCTTTACATAGCATTGACACAGGTGCTTTGTGCATGGTGCAGCCACAAATGAAAAGTTACATGTGTCAAAGGCTGAATACAAAATATTATAAACATATCGTGTCCATCCACTGGAGCAATGAGACATATCTAGTCATCCTTATGGATTACTGATGACTTGCTCAGTGATTTTGTTTAAAATGAAGAAGAGCCATGCACTGTCAGCCTCCCTCTCAGCCATGACCATCTTCAACCGAGTAACAAAACCAGGTCAAGATAACTTGGGACAGAGACAGACGCAGTGGATGATAACCAAGAGGTCTTACTTAAATCATCTTGCTCTCTGCACTCCACGATGTATTGCAGCAGCCACAGTTCCCTCTGTTGAACCATGAAGGTTTCTTCTGTAGAATCCACCAAATCCAGTCTTCACATGCATAAACAATGAAGCCCTAATATGCTAATTAACCCACAGCTGGGGCCCTGTTAAGTGCTACCATTTCAGGTCAGAGTAGACCAGGAAACAATAGTGGCTAAATGGTGGTTCCACACTCCTCAAAATCCTGAAACCCTGAACTAGGGCCCCACTACCAGTTACAGTTTAAAATCATGGTCATACCCAAAACAAATTATAAACATAAGACGAGAATAGAGGCTGACTTGTCTACCACTGCAACTCATATATGAGTATAAATAATGTATATTGTACAATGGTGGAGGCACACAGCTTAGTGGTTAGGGTGTTGGACTCATCATCATGAGATTGTGGTTTCGATTCCTGGACTGAGTGATGTGTTGTGTTCTTGAGCAAAACACTTCATTTCATGTTGCTTCAATTCACTCAGCTGGCAAAAGTGAGTAATCCTGTGATGGACCAGTGTCCCATCCAGGTGGGGAATTTATACGTCATGGAAACCAGCCCTTATGAGTCAGCATGACTCGAGAAGGAAACTTAACTTTTACTTTACATTGGACAATGGTAGATGTATTAAAAGGTGAGATAGTCATGGTTGTAATGCTTTTGACCATAAGCTAGGCTGACCTGGGTTAAAGAACTATAAGAAATCTGCCAAACCAATCAAGCCAACAAGTGAGCCTCAGTATGGCCACTTGATATTAAAGAAATAGCAACTACATCTCCCTCAAATTACACCTGTCTTCTTAAAAAAACAAAAGGACACATTAGATATTGACCTGAGCAGAAAGATTGGCTCATCACAACAGGAATGCTTTTGATCATGGATCTGTTTCATAAAGGCTGACCTATGGCTAAATGATGACAATAATGAACAAATAACACAACAAATCAATACAAAAAAATCCAATAAATAAACAAAGAAATAAGCCAACAGATCAGTAAACCAACAAAGTGAAATTGTGATACAACCAGAAAAGAAAAGCAAAGAAAGAAAGGATACACTGATGAGATCATTCTCTTTTAAGTAATGTCGCATCATCTTCTCATCTTCTTCTGACCTTCGTCTCTGCATGAAAAAAAGGAATGAAAATTAAAAACCATCAAAACTTAATCATGTTGCAGGTCTCTTCTTGAAAGACATTAACAACAACAACAACAACCATCATCATCACCACTAATTTAACTGCTATTCTGTTCGGCAAAAGAAAGCAATCTCACAGTAAGCATGTCAGACTGGCTTTGTTTCCACCCCTTACTTGTTATTATACAAATATACTCACAAGCACATATATACATTTTATAGGCATGGCTGTATGCTAAGAAGCTTGCTTCCCAACCACATGGTTACAAGGTTCAGTCCCACTGCATAGCACCTAGGGCAAGTGTCTTTTACTATAGCCTTCGGCCAACTAAAACCTTGAGAGTGGATTTGGTAGACGGTAACTGAAAGAAACCCATCATATATATATATATATATATATGTATGTATGTATTTATTTATAGGTGTGTGTCTTTGTGTCTGTATTTGTCCCCCCCATCATAACTTGACAACTGATGTTGGTGTGTTTACATCCCCATGACTTAGCAGTTAGGCAAAAGGGGCAGATAGAATAAGTATTACGCTTACAAAGAATAAGTCATGGGGTTGATTTGTTCAACTAAAACCCTTTAAGGCAGAGTACTCCAGTATATATATATATATATATATATATATATATATATACTGTCTCCTTGCCTTGACATCACATGGTAGTTGTAAATAAATGTCACCATCATGCAAGCAGTGTCCTTTCTTTCCAATTTTCCATGAAAAGATGTCTGGCGATGAGGAATATTACCATGTTTGGAAACAAGTGAGGGTTGGCAACTGGAAGGGTATCCAACTGTAGAAAATCAGCCTCAGCAAATTTTGTATGGCCCATGCAATCATGGAAAAGTGGACATTAAAATGATGATGATGAGATACCACCGTTGAAATAACTGACCATACAATAGCTCAAAATTTGACTTGTGTCTAAATTAGAAATTACTATAAACATTTCACAACAACTTAGAAAAAAAAGGTCCCTTACCAATTCTCCTCCAGGTAAATTTACAGAAGACAGCATCAAAATAGAATCCAATTTGGAATGCGTATCCACTTTCCATCGCCGTTGACCTACTTCAATGATTCGACCAACAACAACATCTCCAACTTCACCATTATACCTACAGAACATCAACAACAGTGAGATGGAGAAATTTTAACTATTAACAACATAGATTAACAATAGAGTATCAATGAAACCATTAGAGGAACTTCTATACAAGCAGTTGGCTTGCTAAAAACAGCAAATTAATTTCACATAAATCCCATCCTACTATCTTAAAAAAAGACCTGTGCCCTGGCACTTGTGCCGGTGGCACGTGTAAAGAGATTCGAGCGAGATCGTTGCCAGTGCCACTGGACTGGCTCCTGTGCGGGTGGCACGTAAAAGACACCATTTCGAATGTGGCCGTTGCCAGTACCGCCTGACTGGCCTTCGTGCCGGTGGCACGTAAAAGCACCCACTACACTCTGAGAGTGGTTGGCGTTAGGAAGGGCATCCAGCTGTAGAAACTCTGCCAAATCAGATTGGAGCCTGGTGTAGCCATCTGGTTTCACCAGTCCTCAGTCAAATCGTCCAACCCATGTTAGCATGGAAAGTGGACGTTAAACGATGATGATGATACTTAATTGTAGTAAAGTCATCATTATATTTAACATCTGTTTTCCATGCTGGCATGGGTTAAACAGTTTGACAGGAACTGGCCAGCTGAAGAGCTGCCCAGGCTTAATGTCTGTTTTGGCATGCTTTCTATGGCTGGATGCCCGTCCTAACACCAACCACTTTAGAGTGTGTACTGAGTGCTTTTACACAGCACTGGCATGGGTGCATTAACATGGCACCAGTACCTATGAGCCCGCAAGATTAGGGATGCAGGGGACAAGCCTGTATGCAAGGACAACCACACTTTTACTTAGCCTGATGTGTCTCTTCAAGTACAGCAAACCACCAGGAATCTCAGTGCCCTGTCATCTCCTTTGTGAACCCCAGCATCTGTAGATCCTTTCTCACCATTTTGTTCCACATTTTCCTGGGTCTACCCCTGCCATATGTTCCCTCTATAATTAGGGTAATTACAATAAAAAGCAGCAAATTGGCAGAGTCATTAGAGCAGAAGACAGAATGCTTTGTGGTATTTATTTTGGCTCTTTATGCATTGACTTCAAATATCACCAAGGTCAACTTTGCCTTTTATCCTTTCAAGGTCAATAAATAAAGTAACCTGGTCAAAACCGGGATCAATTCTTTGTTTTATTTTTCTTTGAAGAAGAGTAGGCTCTGGCAGGTTTAAGAAATTTCCAATTTAAAGTGTTTGTTGCAATGGTGCTTCTACACCTACATCAAAAGCTAAGACCCTGTCATCAAATATTCCAATATATGTAACCAAAACACTAAAAAACTTATTTGATCAATCTCAAATAAAGATATAGACAACGTTGTGCCTTCCTGGACTAGATAACAATATAATTACAGGCATATTACTGGAATATTAGTACAGGCATATTACTGGGTATCTGGGTAGGATGCTGTAATCTACATACCTAATAGTAGGGCAATAAGTAGCAGAACTTCCTAGAAAGTTTTCTGTAATAGATGCGTAAACAGAGTTTGGGACAAACAATCCTAACAAATCAAGTTGATTTCTCATTATAAACACAGTGAGCTTTGAAAAACTAAAGCTTGCCCATTCTGTAAGGTAGTTGGTGTTAGGAAGAGCATCCAGCCATTAAAATCCAACCAAAACAGTGAAACCTGGTGCAGTTTCCTGCCTAACAAGCGCCCTGCCAAACCGTCCAACTCTTGCCAGCATGGAAAATAAACATATGATGATGATGATGATGAGAACAGGCTAAGATACATTTTAGCAGCATAAAATCTTCATTGCTACATTCTTTGAAGTTGTTTGTTTTTCCTTTTTGCTACAGCCAGAAACTTTTTATTTTTCATGTATCATAAAGAATACAAAGAGTATTTATGCTATTTTCTCATTTGGCAAGAAAGCAAAATAGACTTAAAGATAATTGAGATTTATGCATAGTAAAAGAGTAAAAAAAAAAAAAACAGAAAAGTGACAGTGAAAAATTTATGCTAATAAAATATATTCTCATCAACAAATAAATATATTAAAATTTATATAAACCTAAGAATTCCAGAGTTAAAATCCTCAAAAGAAATTTATCCCTGCCTATGAGAGGTCTTGCTTCATTCGAAAATTAAACTAAAGAATGTTAGCTTTGCCTAAAGAAATTTTCTTTTAAAATTTTTTTTCAATTATACATTGTAAATATCATTACTGTCAATCTATCACCAATTAACAAATTTCATTAATACAGACTCTACTGCAAAAATTATGTTTCCATTTCATTTATAAGAATGGCAGAATGACAGAAAAGTAGTGCAAACCTTTCAAATGCCTTACGCTATATAGTTACGTTCCTTTATATACTATGTTCAAAATTTCACGGTAGTTGACATTGATTTTCCTCTTCCTGGGTCGATGAAAATGCATACCAGTCACAATTTGGGATCAACTGACACTAGTCATGAAGCTGAGATTACACGTCTTCCTCGAAAATGTTAACACACTAATTGTTAGAAATCATAAACACGGCAATTAATGACATAAGGGACATAACTCTAACAATCCCATCCACCTCTATTCAATAACACAGAAACTTACCAGCCCTATGAATTTCTGGGGCTATTTGAAAAAAATTATACTTTACCTCGTTTTCAAAGGACGTACACAGATCAACTTATTCACTCTCTCTACAACACCAGCCACTGAAGCATGAAGTCGGTCATCCGCTGTGTAGGTGCCATGTCCTCTATGAAACAAAACGAAAAAATAATGGTCTTTCATAAATCATCTCATTAATATATAAAGATTTAAAATCTCATTCAACAGGAGCCATAATTCCATGAGATTTTTCAACTCAAATTGGACACTAACAGGCTGAGAAGCCTTATGTATATCATTCATATATATGAAAAAAAGTTATTCCCACTTATACATTACTTTCAGGACAACCTTCATACAAATAAGCTTTCTTCAAAACCCATGTTCAGATTCACCTAATGCTATTAACATACTATTTACATAAAACAGTAATCCTCTCACTATTCTCTTCAATATTCTTTAAAAAGACTTTATAGTTTGCAGCGTGGAAGGTGTTTATTGCTTTGTTAATACAAAATTCAACTTTATTCAATTATATCTTGTGTTCTACAGTAATATGAGTACTTTGTGGTCTGAAGTTTGCAATTCTTAGTTACAATTCCTCTATCTTATTTGTGCATTGGTCAGTAATAAAATATAAACATCTAATTCTGTTTTCCTCACCATTCTATATTTTTGAGAAGAGGAATTATGTACATTATTTACAATGGACAGATAGGTGTCCTCACCTTATTTGTTGTTATGTTTCGGCTGATGTACTCTCCAGCCTTCATCAGGTGTTCTGGTGGAATTTCGAACCCAACCCTTTATTTGACTAATGGGAGTGCCCTGTTCTCATTCCTAAGGTATTCTGTTTTCTTTTTTTTTTTTTGGTATTATTTCCCAAGTCCCTGCCTCAGAATCCGAGTGTCAGTAGCCCGCACTCTTATCCACTATGTTATGTACCCTCGGATTCTGAGTTCAATCCCAGACTGGGACTTGGGAAATAATATCAACAAAAAAAAATAACATCAGTAAAAAAGAATACCCCATTAGTCAAATAAAGGGTTGGGTTCAAAATTCCACCAAAAAACCTAATGGAGGCTGGGGAGTACATCAGCCAAAACATTGTGATAACAACAAAGGTGAGGACACCTATCCATCCATAGTAAATAATGTCTTTTTACCTTATTTAGTTTTCTTATCAACAGCTGCCTTTCATCCCCACTATCCCTTCTCACCCATGGGTTCTCTCACTCTGAACCCTGTTTTGCCCAAAGTTTCTAACCTTCCTTCCTTAACTGACTTCATTTTCCATTTCTTGAGATCAATTTGTATTGTTATACCATTTGTATATGTGTCTGATGTTTTTAAACAGTTTCAGTTTTATACTAAATAACACTATAGCCTGTCGTCTACATTAATGGTAACTTTGAAAATCTCACACCTCACAGATGTACATTCAGCAATGTACCTTGTATTACACAAGACATGCCAGTTTCCCACCTTTACAAACCAAACTTGCTTTTTTTACATGCTAACCAGTCGATTCACATTCTGTTATTCATCTAGTTTAGCAAAAGAAAGAGCTTTTCAGAATTGTATTCAACTATCTTGAAGAAATAATTTTAGAGCTGCCTTTAATAAACTAATTAAACTAAGTAAATAGCTCTATAACTAAAATAAGTAGCTCTATAGGACACGTTTGTATACAACACCACCAGATAGTACTCATGGCTTTCTGTGGCATTAACAGTTAAGTCATACTGAGAAGTCATCATCATCATCGTTTAACGTCCGTTTTCCATGCTAGCATGGGTTGGACGGTTCAACCGGGGTCTGGGAAGCCAGGAGGTTGCTCTAGTCTGATCTGGCAGTGTTTCTACAGCTGGATGCCCTTCCTAACGCTAACCACTTTGTGAGTGTAGTGGGTGCTTTTTACGTTCCACTGGCACAGGGGCTAGAGGAGGCTGGCAACGGCCACGATCGGTTGGTGCTTTTTACGTGCCACCAGCACGGGTATCACAACTACAATTTCCATTTGATTTTCATTTTGATGTTGATGTACTTGACTCAATAGTTCTCTTCAAGCACAGCAGGTCGCCCTACGATCCAAGTATGTTTTGAATTTAGTCCAGATACTTTGGTTTGTTTTTATTTGCTGGTAGCGCCTGCTATGAACGGTTTCTTGTACGTCTGTTAGTTCACTCATCAGATCACATGTATTTGCTTTGATAGGGAAATATAGTCTACTTTGCAGTAGGTAAATCTTTAGACATTCTGTTTCCAGTATTGTTGGCGTGTTTTCTATATCGATTAGAATTAGATCCGGTTGGCTCCCTTTGTCGGCAGTGGGAAAGTTCAGACTGATTAAAGCGATTCTGTTTCGAACCCGATTGAAGTGTACATTCAGGGCATAATTTAATATTTATCATTTCCCCATTGATACCCGTAAAAATATAGTTCTTAATAATCGTGATATTGGGTAGGAATGATAGCTTTCTCCTAATAATTTATCCAAAGAAATATAATGTTCAAGGAGAGTCATGGTGATCGACAAAATTCAGTAAATAAATTTCATGATGTTGCACATGCTGGAATCACAAGGTTTCGCGCAGTATAAAATTTGAGAAATGTTTTGAGCGGTTGCAAATGAACTTTACAAACTGAAAAGATTCTTTCCATGAAGTGGGATCTGACTCTAAATTCTTTAAAACTTTACTTCTAACTACACACTTATTCAATGCCGTGAACTCTGAGCTCCTTTATAATCAAAACATTCTAAACATCACAGCAACGTGAAGCTATCAACTTTAAGCGGGAAGCTGAAAATAAACACAAGGAAAAATAAGGATGAATTTAATGTTAGTCAACCATCATTTTAAACTTACCTCATGAAACATGTGTCTGATGTAATAACATCTCCTGGAGTAACCAAGTTCTCTACTGAAGGCTGAAACTTGTTTTTTGTCCGAACAGATGAACTCGCGAGTCGGATGTCAGCCATGTTGAACTGGTAACATTTGACTCGGGACAAACAGAGCCAGTTCTTACAAGGACTTCAATCGAACGCAAGTTTTATATTTAGTTCACAGAGTTTAGAAAAAGTAACTTATAGGAATCAATATACACGTACATTTATCGGTAATAACTGTGTGTGTATATGTATGTATGTATATA
>NC_068983.1:68660492-68684121 GCF_001194135.2 Octopus bimaculoides | reverse complement strand
TTGTTAAAACATATAAAAGTAATTTGACATTAAACAGAAGGATTACTCAATACTTTTTGTGAGGTACATGTTTACACACACACACACACACACACGCACGCACAAACATACATACATATTCATCTATCGAGGGGTGGCAAGCTGGAAGGCTACACCAGGCTCCAGTCTGATTTGGCATGGTTTCTACAGCTGAATGCTCTTCCTAACACCAACCACTCCAAAAGTGTAATGGGTGCTTTTATGTGCCACCAGCATGGGTGCCATTTGTGTGACACTGGTATCTGCCACTATCGTTTGTAGAAAACAAATCCAAAAGAAGTTGTAGAGCAGCATATATTAAAAATGGGGAAGGCCAGTTTATGGGAATACCTTAGATTTCCCGTCTATAAATGGTTTAGCTTTATGGCATAACGTCAGATCCCAAAAAGCTGTTGGCCCATATCCTCTTAAAGAAATTTTTTAGACTCATCACTGCTGAGATGAGGTGGTGAAGCAGGACCTTCGAACGTTGGGCCTCGCAGAGGCCTCAAGAGACTGAAACCGCCAGAGATATGCTGTGATTGAGAAGACCCGGTAAGTAAAGTGAGATCACAGCCATAGCCTATACCAGTGTCACATAACCAGCTCATTTAAAAAGTACCCTTGAATCGTTGGGCAACACGCCGTGCTTGAGGAGACCTATTGAGTCAAGTAAAATCAAAAATGAAATCACAATCAAAGTGGAAACTGTAGTTATGACTGATGCCAGTGCTGCCTGACTGGCTTTCATGCTGGTGGCATGCAGTAAACAGCCACTACACTTTCTGAGTGGTTGGCATTAGGAAGGGCACCCAGCTGTAGAAACATTGCCAGATCAGATTGGAGCCTGGTGCAGCCTACTGGCTTGCCAGTCCCCAATCAAACTGTCTAACCCATGCCAGCAAGGAAAACAGACGTAAAATAATGATGATGATGATGATGATGATGATATATATATATATATATATGTGTGTGTGTGTGTGTGTGTGTGTGTATAAACACACATACACACTGGCCATTTTTGCACTCTCCTGCCTCCAAAATCAACTTTCTCTACTTCTCTCAACTTCTGGGCAATTATTTTTCAGCTATGTAACAACACATGTGCTTTTCTTGGACTATTCTTTTCCTTCTCTCCAGAATTTTACCTCTTCCCTCTTTCCGACAAAGAGCCATGCCCGCAACTACTCTTTTTTCCATTTTAAACCTTCTGTGAGCATCAATCTAATGCATTCACTGTGTAAGTCCTCTTGACTTTTGTTGTTTTTTCCTGTTTTTATTTTTTATCTACCTTTATGTGATTGTGTATGTGTGTGTGCGTGCGTGAGTGCACATGTGCATGCATGTGTGCATGTGTGTGTGATGTTAGTATATGAAACAGAAATGAACTAAGAGAATCAATTCAGAGTGGCCAGTAGCATGAATTTAAACGACAAAAATTAATAAAGTTATATTAAATAACATACAAGATAAATACTTGGTTTATTGAAATTATCTCCCCTTTCAGAGAGAGTAGACCAATTATTTGGTGGCAACTGGTATTAACTCTGAGAAGGGAGTCAAGAATCTTAAGAATCAAGAATTCTCCAAAATTGATGTCACTAAGGAAAAGACAGACTGATTGATTGAAAGGAAAGAGGGCAGCTGTTGATATGTACTTCGACCTCAATAGGCATCATCAGCACAGAAATTGTTCTATCTAACAGTCAACTAACAGAAACTAAACTGAAACTAGTATTTAAAAAATGTCTCTAGCCTCAGGGCTGAAACATATAAAAGAATAAAAGAATAACATGCATTTTATATATATATATATATGGCATAGAGTTGTTGCAACACATCATATATGGCTAGGCTAGATTTCGATCAAAATTCATTTTATCAAAAGCAGTCTCTCATTGCTATCATATGACCATTGTCCATCTTTCTTTTCCTCACGTGATCATCCTTCTTTTCCTTTAGGACTGTCCTAAGGACTTGATGTATCCATTCTCTCTCTTCTGTCTTTTCTCCTGACAAAGAAAATATTTCTTCAGTGTTCGCTATTTTAGCCTTGTTCAGGTCTAATGACCCTCCATGTCTGTTTTCATTTGGTTTCCTTGTATGCCTCCACTGTCCTGTTTTTGTTCCCAACTTTGACCCTCCATAAATCCCAAATTTTATTTTGGTACTTATAGGGGCAACTGTCTTTGAAGACTCATATTGCCGTTCAATGCTCAAAATGAGGAGTAGGTAGACAGCCAACAACTGATGAAGGGTCGTTCTTTATGTTACTTGTCCTGTTTTCCATTTGTTTCTCTTGTAGTTTGTTTATTGAACTCATTTGTTTTCGTATTTCATGTTGTTTACAGTTGGTGACGTCCTGTACCCATCTATGCATATGTGTATATATGCATATATACATATATATTATTTATATACCTATATATATTGTTGTATTTCAGGACGGTCATTTTTTTTCCTGCCAAATAAACACACGCACTATATGTTTTTCCTTCACTTATTACTGTTCCTTTTTTTTTTTTTTTAATTCGTGTCCATTGTCCGGAAATCTTTCGTCCCACAGCTATGACCTCTTCAGCGACACTTCACAGAATGGAGTAAGTGGAACGTGTTTTCGCTCCACTTACTCCATTCTGTTCCTCTAAGATGTGTATCCTTATGTGCGCATGTGTTTGTGTGCGTGTGTATGTGTGTGTGTGTGTGTGCGTGCGTGCGTGCGCGCGTCATAGTTTTTAGCAGCAGTGTGGCCTTCCCCTCAGCCCCATTCTCACATCCCATTTTGTTGCTGCTGTCCTAAGATCCGGAGAAAAAAAATGGTACAATTCCTCTGTATATGTGTGTTCGCCCATGGTGTTGCTATGTATATATTGACGTATGTATGTGTGTGTGTGTGTGTAAAGTCCAGATGGGCTCTACCGTAATGTCTTTGGTTACGATTACATATATTACCTAGATTTATAAACGAGGGATAATTAGGGTTTCAATGTTCTTGTCTATACAGTATCTATAAATTAGCCACCAAATCAGAAAGATCCTAAATGTTGAAAAGAAAAAAAAGGTGATAAAATAAATCAATGAAATGCTATTCGGTTCGATGTAGGTTCGTGCGCTAAATGCTCTTAAATTATACGCTGTAGTTAAATAATATATATATACTGAACATCAAGACAGGCCAGTGTTGTTTTGACTGAATATGGGGGGACATCATCAGCTTCGAAGTAAAGAAGTTATTGCCGAAGAAGTGTCCGAGAAATTCCCAGTAAGATTTTTGACTCTTTCATTTTAATTTGAATTAGTTTTATCAACACAACAGCGTGAAAACTATGACAAAGTAATTCTCTAATATGCTACAAAGAAATATTCATCAGGTGTAACGTATCTGGTTTGTTTATATAACAGGTTACACACATTGATTTCGAAACATAAATATACCAGTACATATACAAATAGATCCTTATATATTGTGTCAGAGGACCATTTACGATTCCTACTCAAATAAAATAAGGCAATACATGTATATTTTTTCTGAACACTAAGCATCGAGATGGGCTTATTTACGGCGTTGATGTTTTAGGGGCAAGCATAGGTAACCTTTTATCTAGAAGCGGGCCGCATGAGACACAAACTCATCATCAGACTAGCCGCACTACTAAAAACAAAATTAAAGGTTATTTTTCTCTTGGCCGTTGTTTAGCCTCAACTGTTCTAGTGGGTACCATAAACCTCACTTCTTGATCCGAAGTCAGTGGGATTGATTGTCCTATGACGGATACTTCGTAACCCATACAATCAAAATTTGAAACTTGAATAGTGTTAAAAAAAAAAGATAATAAATGGTGATGGAATTATACTATTAGTAGAGTCAAGGTTATCAATCATACAAAGTTGACCGAGACTTCTAATTTTTCATTTTAAGAGCTTATGTTCAACAAGACTGGTTAAAAAAATAACGAACTACAACTAAAAAAGCCATTAAAGTGGAACTTGAAATCCCAGTCAACTCTAGTGTGTGTGTATACAATTTCCCACTGCACATCTTTCGTTCTGTTTTCGGACAAAGACCTAACATTTTATATCCCGTAATTTCAGCTTATCTTAACTAGGGAAATGGTAACGATAGATAAAATTCTATCCAGGAATAGTTACCGAACATCAACTACATTACACGGAACCTACTAAATGTAACATCCCAACTTAATCTAACGTAAATTTTGTAATGGAATGTATTAAGTTCTTGACTTTAGGACTGTTATTCCTACAGCCAAGACGATGATGGGAGCCTCTGTATGGTCTCGTGACTTGCTAAAAAAAGCAGCCAAATTTCCCTGAAATCATACTCTATTTGCATTTAAAAATATGTGAAATATGTTCGGTGAAAACTAGTTATTGTATCTATATAATTGGCTGGAAATTAGTGAGTTTTAACCTTAAATTATTGTGCTCTTCCATATTCAGGGTGCAAATAATTTATCACCTTTAATGCTCAAACTCATATCAGGTGTTTATTGACCCCTTGGATAGTCACACAAATCCCCAGGAGTCGAGACTGGCCAGTTTGCTCACCCCTGGTTTATGTTGATATGAATAAAACGTGCATGTTCTGTAATGGAAATCATTATTTTGACATTTGTTTGAACATGTCATAGCCAATTGCTGAGACCCCCTTCAGATTGCACCTAGAAAGTTCCCCTCCAAGGCACAAGTCTGGGCAAAGTTATTTATGGAAGGCCAGCAGTCGCCCATGCATACTGGTTTCCCCTCTCCACGCCACCAGTATTATCCAAGGGAAAGGCAAAGGCCGATACAGCTTGGTACCTGTGACGTCGCAACTCATTTCTACAGCTGAGTGAACTGGAGCAACGTGAAATAAAGTGTCTTGCTCAAGAGCACAGCACGTAGCCCGGTCCAGGATTCGAACTCACAACCTCACGATCGTAAGCTTGACGCTCTAACCACTGAGCCATGTGCCTTCACTTCCAGCCAATTCTAGATATAATAACTAGTATTCACCGAACATATTTCACATATCAATATAATAAGATTGAACTTTTATTGTTCTTTATCAATTACCTTAGATATTTTCATTAAATTTCTTTAAAAAATAATGACACAAATGTAAGAATTATTGCTTTTAAATCAAGAATATTTTTTTAAATTGTAATTTTTAATTTTATTTTAGAATTTACATGATGCGGGTTGATAAGTTATCAATGATTCCATGAAAGGGTCAGTGTAAGAAGTTTGCTGACCCCTGGCATAAACAGATCTGTTTCATACATCTGCTAATGTCTTGGATGCTAAGTTGCCTTCTAAATTCATTTGAGCTCAAAATGGATTCTTTGATGATTCAGTGCAAGGATGGGTCCCCTGCAAAAGTAATGATTTTATTATGGAAGAAAAGAAAAAAAATATCATTCATATGTGAATGCCAGTGAAAGTGGTGTGAATGAAGAACATGAAGGTGACAATAGACCTCATAATGATGCTATCCATTGTATTGTTAGGCAATCATCATAACTGTTTGCTTCAGTTTTACTTGAACCAGGTTTTATGACTATAGTTAAATGGTTTGTAGTTGGAAGAACATCCAGCTATAGAAATAAATCAATTGCTCAAACAAAATCTATCCCACCCATGCTAGTATGGGAAGGAAGATGTAAGGTAGTATTACACTTATGTGACCCATTGATTGGTTGTAATACTACTGAAGATAGTTGTGTATTTAGAATAAGTCAGCTTAGAGAAGAGGTGAGATGGTTGAGAGAATAAGTTATACTACCTACTCAAGTTCCAATATACCACAGATGTTTTGTGTTTGTAGATTCATATATAACTGTCATTAAAAATAAATATCAGATCACTTGTGAATGTTACCTGCAGTAAAAAAGGTTTTCTGTCCAAGATGTTTTAAAATTCTGTGTACAATATCATAAAATGAAAGCTAATCATGGCTTTTGAAAACCTGTTGAGGTTTAGAAGATAATTACTGTTAACAAATCAGCTGGGTAGAGTATTCTATACCTTTCAACTAGATAAGGGGAACTCGTTCTTGTAAGGTAATAAGTCAGTCTTCAATAATACACAGCACACCTGCTAATACTGCCTCTTGTTTCTTATTTATAGGTAGGTGGTGTCAGCCATTAGGTGTAAAGTGTCTTCTTGGCCCTGAACACAAAGCAAATGGAGGGAGTTGAAAGATATGTCTCACCCCACTTTACTTTATTGATGTGGTCACTTTTGATTCTCAGGAACTGATATAACACAACAATAAAAACAAACATGATGATAATGAGGAGGTTGATTGATTATTATGATGGTGATAATGGTAATGATGAGTAAACAGTAAAACAGTGATGAAACAACAATGTTATTAATGATGAAATCATCATCATCATTATCATCATTTAACATCTGTTGTCCATGTTGGCATAGGTTGAACGGTTTGACCAGGGCTGGTAAGCCAGAAATTTGCACCAGACTCCAGTCTGATTTAGCATAGTTTTCTATGGCTGGATGCCCTTCTTAACACCAATCACTCTGAGAGTGTATTGGGTGATTTTATGTGCCACTTGCACAGGTGCCATTTGCTATGACTGTGATTTTGCTCTGCTTGATGGGTCTTCTTCTCAAGCACAACATAATGCCAAAGGTCTCAATCATTGCCTCTGTGAGAATAGTTATGATGAAGATAGTGATGCTGATGATAATGATGACAGGATTGTCACGTGTTTCCCTTCTGTTTCAGTTTCTCATCTAAATTCCTTTGTTATTACAGCACTTCCGTACCTATGCACAGTGTCAGAACAGAGCTTTTACTCTTGGGTCACTCACATTTCTGGCAAGTAAGAACCAGTTTCAAATTATTTCTAATTTCATTGTTTGAAAAGGAAAATGGAAGTCTTGTAATGTGTGTGTATGCATGTGTGTGTGTGTGTGTGTGTGTGAGAGAGAGAGAGAGAGATAGAGAGAAATTATGAGTGAGTGTGTTTGTGTGTGATGCCTACAGTATTTGTACCATAAATATAGGTTTTCTACTGTACTTATAGATATTTAAATACATATATCCATAGATAACATACAAGTGTATGTACATACAAGAACAAATACACACAAGCATGCGCAGATCATAAACCCCTTATTAAATCTTGGTGTTAGTAGCCCATGCTCTCAACCACTACGCCATATGCCCACGGGCAATTATGGAGTGAATTTTAGGGCTTATAAATCTAATAATAATAATAAAATCGAAAAATACCTTAGGAATGAGAACCCAGGTTCGAAATTTCCCCAAGATACCTGATGAAGGCTGGAGAGTATATCAGCTGAAACGTGTTAACAACAAACAAGATGAGGACAAATATCCATCAAATGTAAATAATGTACATAATTCCTCATCTCTCAAATATAGAACTGTATTACGAAATGTCATTCACAAGGAATTAGTCAACCCAAGGCGGCTTTAGTAAGAGACACTTGGTAAGAGATACTATTGTACTATGTTGTTGGCACTCCGTCGCTTAACGACGTCGGGGGTTCCAGTTGATCCGATCAACGGAACAGCCTGCTCGTGAAATTAACGTGCAAGTGGCTGAGCACTCCACAGACACGTGTACCCTTAACGTAGTTCTCAGGGATATTCGGCGTGACACAGTGTGACAAGGCTGGCCCTTTGAATTACAGGCACAACAGAAACAGGAAGAAAGAGTGAGAGAAAGTTGTGGTGGAAGAGTACAGCAGGGTTCGCCACCATCTCCTGCCAGAACCTCGTGGAGCTTTAGGTGTTTTCGCTCAATAAACACTCACAACGCCCGGTCTGGGAATCAAAACCGCGATCCTATGACCGCGAGTCTGCTGCCCTAACCACTGGGCCATTGCGTCTCCACTATTGTACTATACATTGGCTTCTAACTTGTAACTATAGGGTAGCAAAGTGAACTTCTTAAGCAAACATCCATGCCTATAATTCACATAAATATGTTACACAATTTAGACTGCAAGATGCAAAATGAAAAAATAAATAAATAAAATATCTAACACATTTAACTGTATTTGTTATTTTATTGCATTTATTCCACAGTGGCCTCTGGCATTTACATTGCTCAAGAATTGATGAGGTCGAAACTCCCTTTTGGTAGGAATGGATTTTTACTGGCTCCTGTCTTTCTCGGATGTCTGTCAGGTTATTTCATAACTCAGCATAACACCAGACTTTGTCAGCAAATGTGGGTGTCCCTTGAAGAGAAACAACCTGTAACTACATCAGAATCTGGTAATTACCTCTTTGGACATTTATTTATTTATTGTTGATGATGTTGTTGTAGAGTGCCTCTTCCCTTCCTAATCCATCACCACCACCACCAAATAGTTCTGCTTGAACAATGTCCAGAGGATAGTATTTGATTGAACGTTTGGTGGTGATACACATGCATATACTGAGGTGTATGCTTCATATTGCCATTGTTAGTGGTGGTGGTGGTGGTGGTGGTATTCGATGTAGTATGAAAGTGTCGGTTCATTGTTTGTAAGACAGTCAAAGTCTATTGGGTGGGGTTACAGCCTGACAATGTGGTTATATTGTGTAGATTGTGTAGTGTGGTAATTGGCCAGGGTATCTTGATGGGAAGAGTTGAGGTGGTGTGGAAGTTAGAATATGTTGGGTGGATAAGTTATAACATGGCAGGGAAGACATGTTGTGTGGAGTCGGTATATGTTAGCCAGAACATATTGTGTGAAGTAATGTCATAGCACTAGAATAGAATTGATAGTCATGGTGAGAATGACAATGATAATGATGATAATGATGATGTTTTTTTATTCTTCTAATTGCAGAGAAATTAACCCAGGATAGTCATTGATCCTATTATTGAAGACCCAAGTCATACAAGCGCATGTTATGTTTCTGAGTGTTTTTACTAACTGTATCAGCAACAATCTGATTACTATTATTGTTATCGATAGAATAAAGTACCAGTCGAGTACTGGGGTTGATCTAACCAACTGTTCCCCTCCCTCCAAATTTCTGGCCTTGTACCTGTGTAAGAAATTATCCTAAAACATTTTCTGTTTAATTATATAGTTTCTTTGATGGGTTCTTGTAATTCCCCATATTCATTACACTGGCAAACTGGGGTGAATACTTCATAAATACTCATAAACCACACATCATATGTGATTGAGCGTATGTGTGTACATCTGAGATTTTCCCTCTTTCAGTCCTAGTTGCATATGGGTAGATTTTAAATATTTACAACACATTGTGTTTGTGTGTGTGTGAGACCTGTATTGTGAAGAATCATTCTATTTTGTTTTTGTGTGTGATAGAGGTGGAGGAATGCTGAAAGTGCATGTAGAGCACTAAAAGACATTGCTGAAAGAGGTGCCAAAAAAGCTGATTAAATGAAGTATACATTGGATTTGGAATCAACATCTTTAACTGACAATCCGCTTGGCAATTTCAATTTTGTATGATAAAGCTAATGATGCATTTATAGAATTTCAAACCTTGGGTACCCTCATCGTTAGATGTAAATATGGGGTAAAATGCAGAATCTGAAGAAACTGATGGTGTTGTGCATCAGCAGACAGGAACCAATCCATTGAAGAAGTTGAGTTGCTGTGAAGAATGAAATAATGTGGCACAATTTCCCTTCTTTTTCTGTGAGAAAGGATATATAGATAGGCTTTGATTGTGAGATTGAGAAATACACACTCAAAAAAGGCACTAAATGATGTCATTGTCATGCCATTTATTATGTAAAAACATACTAAGTAAGATGCAAACCTAAACCTTTCATTTTCATATCTGAAGGTCAACAGAGATTATGGTCAGAGTCGTGGTACACTTGGTCAACATCACTTTTTGTTACACCTGCAGGAAGAGTTGAATTGAATGCAGCACTTCTCACTTAAACAAAAAACATTAACCTTTTAGCATTCAGACTGGCCATATCTGGTCAAAATATTTTACCTGTTTTATGTTTAAACTGGCCAGATTTTGTCCCTCATACCTACCCGACAATATCATTCAAACAACAGTTACCTCATAAAAATCCGAAAGCTATAAGACAATGTGAATAAATAAACATTACATTTGACAATAATCTGAATGTTAAAGGGTTAATGTTGCTATGCTGCTGCTGCTTATTTTGTAGGAAATACTCATCTGTACCATTGAGTACAGCAAGCTATCCTGGCCATGTCCACAGTGCAACATCAGTGATAAGTTATGAATCTTCAGCCCTTCAGCTGAATGACTGATACTGACTTAGTCATATGTCACTCTTGACACAGATACAGTAGCAAAAATGTTAATATTATGTCTATTACAAGAATTCATACAGGTGTAACCTATGTCATTTATAAGTTTTCTTGCCCACTTGACAGTTATCAACAGCATAACACATTCTTACATATGTCTTCATATGTTGTTGACAATAAACTCTCAGAAAGGTGCACCACAGCAACAACACTCACACTTGTTACTGTAAATCTGGGGGGGGAAAAAACTGGTCAAAGAGCTGAAAAATGGAAGAAATAATCATGGTAAATTTCATCCAAAGGATTAAATATCAACATCTGTTCATTCTATTAAGCCTTCCATCAACTTCAGTTGGGAGTCTTGTTGAGTAAAACCAGAGTTTCTTTGTTTTACTTACAAAATATGGAGATGAATATTTACAGTGAACAATATCAGCCATTTCAGTTAATACTCATGTTGGTAACAAGAAAAATTTAAATCACTTGAAATTATCTACTATTTTTTGTAAATAAAATTTGAAAAAACAAACGATTTGAAAACTACATATTTACTTTTATTTCATTTCTTTATAAATAACATCATGCATAAATATTTAATCAATTGTTGTTATTGTTCAGCCTCAGGTCAGCTCTAATTAAGCAAACCTAAGATCAAAGATATTCCAACCATGACCACCCTGTTCTTGCTTTTTTTTTATGTGTGCAAGGAATGCAGAGTTGCATTTTGTGTGTCCTATTGTAAAACTGGTCTGTCATCTTCATCTTGATTGCCTTATTTCATTATCATCAATGGATAAGGCGGTGAGCTGGCAGAAATGTTAGCGCGCCAGGCAAAATGCTTAGCAGTATTTCATCTGCCGCTATGTTCTGAGTTCAAATTCCACCCAGGTCGAATTTGCTTTTCATCCTTTCGGGGTCAATTAAATAAGTACCAGTTATGCACTGGAGTCGATGTAATCAACTTAATCCCTCTGCCTGTCCTTGTTTGTCCCCTCTATATTTAGCCCATTGTAGGCAATAAAGAAATAAGAAACATTAGCACGCCTGGCAAAATGCTTAGCGGTATTTCGTCTGCTGTTACGTTCTGGGTTCAAATTCTGCTGAGGTCGGCTTTGCCTTTCATCTTTTTGGGGTCAATAAATTAAGTACCAGCTACATACTGGGGTCAATCTAATTGATTGGCCCCCTCCCCAAAAATTTCAGACCTTGTGCCTAGAGTAGAAAAGATTATTATCTATGGACAGCAGATTCTGTTGGGTACTGGAAAAAATGGTCTTTGTTTCTATGTATTGAATTTGAATCCTGGCCAAATTCAACTTTGCCTTTTTGTCCCTCTGGAGATGAAAAAATAAGTACCAGTCAAGTATTGGAGTAAATCTAATCTGTCGTTTTTTTCTCCTAAATGCTTGGCTTTGTACGTCTTAGAAATCACTTTTAGCAAAGACCAGAGGATGGCAAAATTTGTAGGGTGTCAGACAAATTACTACTTTATGGTAGGTAGTTATATGAGTTTATATTTTGAATTCAAATCCTGCCAAGATCATTGGATGTTCAGCAGTCTGAAGTCCTTTCTAATAGAAAATCCTTGTTCTAGGTTCAATTCTCCTGTGGAGTACCTTGGGCAACTGTCTTCTTCCATACCTTTCAGTTGATCAATACCTTGTGTATAGAATTCTGTAGACAGAAATAGTGGGAAGCCTGTTCATCATCATCATTTAACATCCGTTGTCCATGTTGGCATAGGTTGGATGGTTTGGCCAGGCTGGCACACTGCACCAGACTCCGGTCTGATTTGGCAAGGTTTTCTATGGCTGGATGCCCTTCCTAACACCAACCACTCCGAGAGCGTAATGGGTGCTTTTACATGCCACCGGTACAGGTACCATTTGTGTGACACCGGTATCTGCCACAATTGCGATTTTGCTCAGCTTGGTGAGTCTTCTTCTCAAGCATGACATAATGCCAAAGGTCTCAGCCACTTTGCCTCCCTGCATGTATGTGTATTTTAATAACCATGCAGCTCTTCTACAAGGATTTTCTCTTCTTCCCCACTTCTCTCATACTTTAACCACTCGTCCCCTAGTATAAAACCAATCATCCCCTCCTTTGGGGTTCATAGTCTTATGAGCTGTATGGTGTCGTCAATAGTGCTGGTGGCATGAGAAAATCACCCGCTACATGCTGTAAAGTGACTGGCATTATGAAGGAGAATCTGCCGTAGAAACTATGCCAAAGCAGACAGTGGAGTGTGCTGCAGTCCTTGGATCCTGTCAAACCATCCAACCCATGCTAGCATAGAACATGGACGTTAAATGATGATGATGATGTATGTATATGAGAAAAATTATCCTCTTTATTCACTTTTGGTAAATGTAACAGCATGCAGACAGCGAAATATAATTAATGAAATAATTAAATGATCCAATGGAGTTAATTATTAATGAAAAGATGATGTACTGAATATCATACAAAGTAAATTACTCTTTTACTTGTTTCAGTTATTTGACTGCGGCCATGCTGGAGCACCGCCTTTAGTCGAGAAAATCGACCCAAGGACTTATTCTTTGTAAGCCTAGTACTTATTCTATCGGTCTCTTTTTGCCGAACCGCTAAGTTATGGGGACGTAAACACACCAGCATTGGTTGTCAAGCGATGGTGGGGGGACAAACACACACACACACACACACATATATATATATACATATATACGACGGGCTTCTTTCAGTTTCCGTCTACCAAATCCACTCACAAGGCTTTGGTCAGCCCGAGGCTATAGTAGAAGACACTTGCCCAAGGTGCCACGCAGTGGGACTGAACCCGGAACCATGTGGTTGGTAAGCAAGCTACTTACCACACAGCCACTCCTGCACCTATTTATTTTTTTAAAATTTCCCTGAGTGGAAGACAACACAAAATACTGGAAGCAATCATTAGTGATTCTTGAGGAGAAATAATTTCAAGATATCAAGAATAAATTCTCAATTTAACTTACATGCTAGGAGAAGATCAATGTGATGTTTGTTGCAAGCAAGGGATCATAGTGTATATGTTAGTCTCATTGGACCTCATCAGCATATTATAGTATCACTTTGCTTACAGACCAGAAATTTAATTTTTACTTATAGAAAAGGATTAGCTATGTTTTTGGCCAAGGGTAATTTGTATGATTAAAGATAAAGAATTAAGGGAAATAACTCAAGGAGGCCAATGCATGAATTTATATTTAAATGTTTTTTTTTTTTTAATAAAGTCAAAATAGTGTAAGTTGTATGAAATAATACAAGTCAATGGTTTGTACCTTTTACCTTTTATTTCTTAGCCCTGAAATACAAGCCATCAACTTGTATTATCTTGTTACAACTTAAAATGGTTTAATTTTATGGGGGAAAAAAAATTAAAAAGCATATATATACTCCAAAATTAGTGAATGGAATATATATAATCCAGGCTATACATGTTTCATTGCTAGCAGAACTTCAGAAGTAGTAATTACTCAAACTAGGGGTAATCCACTAGCTACTTGGGCCAAAGATACCTTAATCAAATGAAGGTTACATTGTTGTCAAGAGATCCCATGTTAACTTGCAGGAGATTTGATTGAAAATACATGGAAAGCACAGACTGAGAGAATATATATATATATCAGACAATGTTAGATATCTAAGTTGGAGTATAGTTAACTGCATATTGTACATAACAATGAATTCGTAATTCTTTTAAAATTTCTGTCTGGGAGATGAAAAAACCTTGCAGCAATTATAAGCAACTCTCAAGGAAAAAGGAGATAACTTAAAGAAATGTACAGATTTTTTTCCTGATTTTTTTTTTTTTTACATGCTTGAGAAAAGCAGTTTTGTCTGTGCTGCACACAAATGATAACTATGTATAAGGTGCAGGCATAGCTGTGTGGTTAAGAAGTTTGCTTCCTAACCATATGGTTCTGAGTTCAGTCCCACTGCATGGCACCTTAGGCAATGTCTTCTACTATAGACTCAGGCTAACCAAACCCTTGTAAGTGGATTTTGTGGACAGAAATTGAAAGGAGCTTGATGTATGTGTGTATATATATATATATATTGTGTGCATGTCTCCTTGTCTTGACATTGTGTGATAGTTGTAAATAAGTGCTACTGTTTTACAAGTAGGTGACAAAAATTTCCAATATTTGACTAAAACATGCCTGACCAGAGGGAAATATTACTACTTGAAAATAAGTCAGAGTTGGCAACAGGAAGGGCATCCAACCATAAAAAATCTGTCAATAAATTCCATCTGATCAACACAAGCATAGAAAAGAGGATATTAAAATGATGACGAAAATGTATATGTTTCAATCTGTTATGTTTTATCAGCATAACACAGTGTCAACTTGCTATCATATACAGAGAAAGAGAGACAGATAAATAGTAGGTAGACAGGCTGATATTGATAGGTAAACTACATAGATATCTATAGATATATTTGTGTATGTGTGTATACTGAAAGGCAGACTTGAACTCGGAACAATACTGTAATGTATTTACTCCAGTGATTTTCTAATGTGTTGGTCATTTCTACCATTAACCAAATTAAATAACCAGAAAAGGTCTTTGGTATGGTTTATAATGTTTTGTTAAATCTGACCCAAATTCTACACACTAAACAGATAAGAATGACTTAACAGGATACAGTTTAAAGTAAATATTTTTTTAAATATTGCCTATAGTGATAATATAGCTAATCCTACTGTCAATAGTTGTTTAACTCCCACTATACAGACGTGGATAGAATATCCTCACCATACATGCACACACATACACATGCATATGTGTATATTAATGTATGTTTTCTTTCTGAGAATAAAGCAACCCACTGCTGTATGTATCCCTCTTCGAGACTTCAGTTTTTCTTGTTTAAACTAGTCTTGTACTCCCACCTTTGTCATCCCAATGAGGAAGAGATTGAAGTCCACTGCCATCTTTGACTCCTTGCCCACCCTGAACAGTTGAGCAAAGTGCTACTGAGAAGCCACACACATCTGCTTGGACCTGAGTAGCATGCATCCATTTTAATTTTAAAGACCTGATAATGACTTTATTGCCTACATTGTGCCTCTGTCACAGGGGCCAATCAAAAGCTTTTGTTGTCTATTGTTTTAGTGCACTGACTTTAGCTCTGACAATTCAGCTTTTGTGTTGCACATAAAAAACATAGTTAAGGGCCATTCTTGCCATTAGTATATTGGCTGTGATTCCTTCACTAGTCACCTCATCTAGATTGCTAATTAGTTTGCTCTCCAATCTATTTCTCTCTACTGCTATCAACTCTGCTCTAATTGCCCTCTTCAAGGTGCTGTACCATGGTTATTTACAATAGCCCCTGTTAATTGCTGCTTAATCAATTAACAAATCCCAGTCCCTGTAGTCTTTGCATGCTGGTAAAGACATGTTCAACTTCTAATAGTAGAGTCCTTGTCAATGAGCCTTATCTAAGCTGACTGAGCAGATCAAACATTTGTAGTTTATGTTGGCTGACCAGCTTAAAATGTGAACATCATATTCTATCCATACTTGATGACCCACCACATATTCTATCTAGATATGATCTGGATGTCCAGTTGGTGTTGCATCATGTCTGCACTGGTACATCAGGGAAATCCAGTCAGTGTCTGTCAAACAGAAAATTGTTCTGGCTTCCAAAGCTTTTGCAAACTCTATTTCCCACACAGTCCTTATGTGCATCTAAAATACAGTTCCAGTCTTCTACTAGTAGTAATGATTAGGATCTCCCCAGGAAAATTTCTACATCATCATCATCATCATCGTTTAATGTCCGCCTTGCATGCTAGCATGGTTTGGACGATTTGACTGAGGACTGGCAAGCCAGAAGGATGCACCAGGCTCCAATCTGATCTGGCAGAGTTTCTACAGCTGGATGCCCTTCCTAACGCCAACCACTCTGAGAGTGTAGTGGGTGCTTTTACGTGCCACCGGCACGAGGGCCAGTCACATGGTACTGGCAACGGCCATGCTCAAAAAGGTGTTTTTTACATGCCACCTGCGCAGGAGCCAGTCCAGCGGCACTGGCAACAACCTTGCTCGAATGATTTTCTAACATGCCACCAGCACAAGTGCTAGAAGGCAATGCTGGTAACAATTATGCTCAAATGGTGTGAAGAAATTGGTCTGCTCTACTACTTTGAAGCATTGACAACCCAACTGTGGTGCCTTCAGACTAGTGTCCGAAGGTACCACTTTCACTGCTGCTTACACTCAAGACCACTGATTTACTGTTTGTTTCCAAGAAGATTGTCAGTATCTTGAAATCTAAGGATTTTTTGAATAACGGTGCCACCTCACCACCTGATCCTGACAGACCACAAAATGTGTACACTTAGTATACATCAGAATTAGAAGAGGATGCATATGCTCTAGGGGTCCTGGTCATATTAATGGCTATTACATCTGTGTCTCATGACCTGAGATCATTGAGTAAGTAACTTTGCTTCCAAGATGACCCCATTCATACACCCAACTTTGAAGACAAGCATGTTTGTTGGAGACAAAAGAATGGAAAAGGTCACTTACGTTGGTCCTCAAGGAGTGCGATTAATTCATTTTCCTTGTTGGTTTAGAGGGAAGTTTTGAAAGGTATTTGGAAAGTATTTCTATTGGACTTTTTTCGAAAAGATGCAATGTCAAAGGGAATATTTCTTTTTAATTCTCTCTGTATCTGTAAATCTGTCTGTATTAAGAGGCTATCTTTGGGAGTTTGGGAGAAGAAACTTTTCAAAGCCTTCCCTATTGGTAACAATGCTTTAGATGTTTATTACTTCCTCCATCAATTCAATGGTGAACTTTTGAACAACTGCGAAGTTGATGTGGTTTATTTTTTTACTGTATTGATTCTGTGATTGGTATTTTCCTTTTTTTCTGTGATTGTATTTGGTGTTATATGTGTGATTTTTGTTGAAGTTGTTATTGTTGCTACTGTTGAGGTTTAGGTAGAGCTACAGGTGTGTTGTAATCTTAAAAACAGTCTATCATCCCTTTAAGTTACTCAGCTTTCTTCTTGGGACAACTGATTACTCCCTACTGCACTTCCCTCTGGTTTGGTTTCATTGCTTGGTGAGATCCATGATCCTGGGATGTCTTTAAGTAGTTGAGAAGGGAGATGAGTCTGGAACTATGTGTGTGCTTGTGTTTGCAATTTTCTATGGTGGGTGGTGAGGGCATCGTTGGGAGGTTTTCTTTTGGTGAGGGTTTAATATCGTGGTTTACTGTTGTATTGTGAATATCTGTTTTGTTTTTGTTGCTGCTATTGCTGGTTTTGTTGTAGTTCTTGATGCTGTTCTAGATGAGATATTGGCAGGAGTGCAGGCCTTCTTTCTGCTCCTCTTTGCAGGTGTGGGGAGAGGACCTACAAATGGTTGGTACTGCTGTATAAGTAGCACCTCAGTTTTCTCCCTTCTACCATAAATCCAGTTTTTGTCCCGTTGGAGTTCAATAAGATTCAGAATTTAGTCTAGATTTTCTAGTTTGATTTGGATACCTTCCAACTCAGTTCTCAATTAGTTTTCCTGTCAGTGTTTCATAATCTCCAGTAGGAAATCAGCTTCCTCTAAAACAACTCATGCTATCACCCAACCAGATATATAATTCGAGTAACACATCAGCAATGTTAATGTTCACCACATGCCTGTCCAAATATGAAAGAATGAAAAAGAAACCCTAACTACTGCATGGGACAATATAATGCCTCTATTCATGTTCTTCAGAGAAGAATCTAACAAAAAAATTCTTACCCCACGTCTATCCTTCACTGTATTTTTCTCGATTAAAAAACAAAAAAATCAAGCACCACTAATTGATGTGTGAAAAGTTAATTGGAATTTTGAAAGAAGTGTCTATAAAAGGATAATTGCAGTTGATTAAAATGCAGAAAAGAACAGTTTTAATTGAAGGAAATGATAATGGGACAAAAATTATCTCTTGCTTTCCTCTCTGTCTTAGCAATAGTTTGTTGCACATAGAGGTGATCTACTATTGTTGTTGTTGTTGATGATGATAATGGTGTGCGCACGTGTGTACTCACTAAACAAATATAGACAGTTTCCAATTTCGTGGACCTCTTGTGTGTATGAACTGGGGAAGGGTTACATATTACAGACAAAGATCATAAAACAAACATTGCTTAGTCACGAACAGTGATTGTGGTGGTGGTGGTGGTGGTGATGGAGGTGGTGCTTGGGTGATGATACTATTATAATTGAACTATAAGGTCTGCTCTGATCGAGGAAAAAGAAACTTTTCCTACAGGTTGCCCACTATGTGACTATATGTAACACAGATCTATTTTCATAGTTATACCATGTCTCTTTCAAGATGAGGACCATGCAGCACACTCTGACATGAAGTGATGAATCGTATGACATTCTGGACATATTGCACCTCCACTGTCCAGTCTATTTCTGAATGCCAGTACGTTCTGGTGACGGTCACAACTGAGGTAATCGTGGTGGACTCAAAGCACAGCAGTTGCTGCTCCTCTGCACTTGGTGGTGGTGTGTATCCCAAGTGTTTTGAACTAGTGAGGATTATCGATACTAAAGTTATTTCTGCGTCTGTGTTCCGTATGTTTCCTCATCTGAGTTGGAAAGATAATGGTTTTGGAATGTTGTAGTGGTGCTCTTGGGGGCAATGTATGTGTCTGTGTTTGGAGGTTCTTTTCCATGTAGTGACAATGGGCTAAAACAAGTGAGGCGGAGGTAAAGAATACGTTCACCACCCGTTTTCAGCATAACAAGAACCCTAACCTTAAACACTGGGTGTACGTATTCTTTACTTTTGACAGCAAGTGGCAACGAACTACGTCCCTTACATGTCGAGGAAGTCCTTAAATTTTTGGTATTTTCTTTTCGTTATGAAGGAGTCTGTGGGTTTGATCTATATATGTAGTTTTGGATTCTTTGTTTGTTTACTCTGATTTGTTGTAGAGAAATGGCAGGCTCAGGTAGGATTAATATAGTCTATGATGGATCTAATATAATATGTGTACAACCACTGTTGTTCTATTCTGTTATCAAATGCGTTTTCTATAATTCCATTGTTTTCTTTTCCTTACAATGACTTCTGGGTGTTGTGAATATTGCACGTTTTGTGTATGTGACTTCAAGTATGAGCGAGTGGTATGTTTATGAGTGTAATCGTAGGTAGTACTTGTTGATAACAAGAAAGACAGTGGATTGTTAATTGTACAGTTGGATTAGTGCAGCAATAACACTAGAATGGCGAGATGGTGTGAATATGTCATCTGTGTTATGAAGCTATTTGTAGTTTTGTAGAGGCGTGATAATGAAGGTTGAAAAGAGTGAAGGAAAGAACAGCATAAGTGACCATGTAGAGGTTTCCCCGTTGGCTCGAGGTCTATGCAGCTAGAAGTAGATGGCACCATGTAATGAAACAGTTTTTTTGTTAAAGCAATAAATGAGCTCTTTCAAAGGTTAAAGATTATGAAGGCTGTATGAGGAACTTACCACTTTAATAAATAAAAGGGTTAATATTTTTTGAATGATTACGTAACTGTCATCAAGATTTCTTCAAGGAGATCGCACCGTTATATTTTGCCGGTCTAGTGGTTTAATATGTTCTTTTGCAGTTTAAACAATGCGAATTTATGATTAACTTCGGATATCTTAAAGCTGAAAACCTCATCAGTTTCATTGATTCTTATATTGCAGTCTGAAATATTTTTGGACCTCCATCCAGAGTCGTCTCAAGATATGGGTACACTGGGCAGTTTTCCGGGAACTTAGGGGACTAATGCTAATTTATATAAACTGTGTAGGTTGCATGTGGAAAAGGGAGGAAGGGTACGAAATTAGGGGTCCAATGGTAATTTATGTATAGTGTAGATTGTTCGTAGAGGAGCCACAGAACACTGCAGTAACTGAGGCCCTGTAATATTGTTAAAACGGTTCTGTTCCTGTCCTTTATTAATGAATAGATTAAATTGGGTTTGCAAGCTCAATTATACTTCTTCCTTCGCCATACTGTTGAACATATTAAAGAGGTTTAAAACCATTTTAATTTTATTAAACATGACAATTTGCCTGTCTCCTTTCCAATAAGGAACATTGCCCTAAGGTTGTGTGTGTGTGCGCACCCGGCAGCAAATTTCAAGATATTGCAGTCTAGATATTTCTATTTGCGACTTATCAGAAACATATGGAAAAATTAACAAATACTATTACTGGTAATACTTATTTTATCCAATCTGATATGGTTATATGGCAATGTTAACCAAATAAAATGTAAGCAAATACTGCAAGACGTTTAATCTGGTTACACAACCGTTCCTGTCTTTTGACTGTCCTCTCCTCATTCCCCTTTACCCTTCTCTCTTTGACACACCACAAATGGAATATACTATTTCTTTCAACCACTGCAAATATGTCGCTCAAATATTGTTGCAGGATATTTTTAGATTCATAGTCCTTGCGTCTTCGTTGTGTGTGTGTAGCTGTTCGTGTGGTAGAAGAGTCAGTTTGATTGTTTTTATCTTATTATTTTATAAAAATAAATTTGTAGTGCGAATTCAGCGAAATTCGAACCATAGTTTTCAGATTTTTCCTTACATCGGACCACGGCTGCCATAAAAGGCGTTAAGCTCGCGCAATTGTGAATCAGCCAACCAAATTGATTAGCAAATTGAAATCTTTTCGCCAAATGGACTGCAGAAAATTCTGGAACTCGTGGACCAACCCCAATACATTTTTGAGTGAATTTGACTTACTGCAAGTTTATACGGGTCCTGTGATACCCCTCCCCTCCTCACATAATAGTTTTTCACCTCATTCACTACTTCTCTTGGAAAATTCAACTTAAGACTATAGGGAGCCATTAAACCGTCCAGTGCAATCTATGTCGCTTGTCTCAGCGAGTTGTTCTCTCTCCCCTCTTTCAATTTTAAGTAACATTTCTTTCATTCTTTTATTTATTTCAGTCATATCAGACTGCGACCATGTACCGCCTTTAGTTGAACAAATCGACCCCAGCACTTATTCTTTGTAAACCTAGTACTTATTCTACCGGTCGCTTTTGCCGAACCGCTAAGCTACAGGGACATAAACACACCAATATAGGTGGTCAAGCGATAGTGGGTGGGGGACAAACACACACACACACACACTATATATATATATATATATATATACATACATACACGATGGCTTCTTTCAGTTTCCGTCTACCAAATCTACTCATAAGGCTTTGGTCAGCTTGAGACTATAGTAGAAGACACTTGCCCAAGGTGCCATGCAGTGGTACTGAACCCGGAACCATGTGATTGGTAAGCAAGTTACTTACCATACTACTCCTGTGCCTATGCACACATCCAGTAATCCATATTATTTATATGCAGCGATTAATGTAACGAAGGCAGGACAAGATGTACTGCCTTCATTACATTATACAGCAAGTTATATACCGAAGATTCCTTACTATTGTACATTGCAAATTGATCCATTAATTTACTGAATGTCTATTTGTAAATATAGCAATTCAGGTTAATAAAATATTTGACGATTCTTATTCTAGTTTGCTCATTTCCTGCACACGCAACCTTCCTCACTTGTGAACAGCCAAAGAATATATAACCATACTAAAAGTTAATCCAATGAGAAATAAGTGTGCAGACTGCTGAGATTGTTGCAGTTGATGTATTGTTACATGAACATCCAGATCTCAGTGTCTAGATGAACTGTGGTCTGTAAAAGAATTCCAGAGGGATGGCCTACGGCAAATAGATTTCGGCGAAGTGTTCAGTGCAGTGCCAATAAAGATGACAGGATCTGAATGATGACATGTAGTTGAGAAAAGTAGGGGCCGCTTTGGTTACTGCAAAAGTATGCTGGAAGAAATGTGCATCTATGAGATAGTATATTATGTTTACTGGGACAGTTTCTGTTCTTAGGATGAGGCGGGTGGCCTAAACTTTTTTTTCTTTTTGTTCATTTGGACAGGACAATTTAGTCATTAGGCGAGTCCATTCTGTTGCAAGCTTTCAAGCTAGGTCTTTCATCCGAGGAAAACATTTTCCCCCAACCCCCGCCTGTCTTGGAAACCTTGAGAAAAAGGTTATAGCTGCTGTCTTTTCTCCTGTGAATAAGTCATTAAAAAGAAGCTAGTTGTTATATTAATACTGATTTCTATTGTTTAAGTAAAAAATAAAGACAAAACAATGTTATGTCCTTTCTGCGGAACACGGAAAATCAATATTTTGTGAGGGACATCCAAATATTTGGTCTCTTTCTCATGTCCCTTTAACAGTGTTTCGTTTTAACTTCTTTTAACATAGATTCCAAATTGATGGTGTAGGATTAGTGGTGATGTTGGTGAAGATGTTTTATGAATTTAGTCACTAAGTATACATTTATGTTTCATGTCTATAGAAATCTTCGTGTATGTATATGTGAAAATATCTCCACGTGTGTGACAGAATGTTCTTTCTTATTTTTATTTGAATTCTTCCTGTAAAGAACTAGATGGTTTCTAAGAAACAAAGTTCCTTTGTTGGGGTTTGAATAACAATAACAATGAAGAATTATATATTTATTTCCCACAGGGAGCAAAACATGGACGGGACAAAGGGATTAAGTCAGTTACATCGACCACAGTGCGTAACTGGTACTTATTTAATCGACCCTGAAAGGATGAAAGGCAAAGTCAACCTCGGTGGAATTTGAATTCAGGACGTAACAGCAGGGGAGGGAGGAGAGAGATAGGGGAGGGGTAAAAAGATGTGGTGGTGGTGAGTGAATTGTGTAATTTTAACTAACTTCTTTTCTCCGTCACTTAGCCCGTCTGTAACGCTTTCACGCGGTTAGTTAAAGGGAAAGGCGAAGAGCGAAAGCAAAAAGAGAGAGAAAAAGAAGGTAAGGCGAATAGTGAAAAAGAAAGAGGAAGAGCGCTGTGTATTAAGTCAATAAAATTGTGCATAAAGTATACAAAGCGGGTAATCTTCAAGTTTAGGGGGTTAAAAAAATAAATAAAAATATTCAAGGGAAGTAACTGAACGTCTTACCAGTATTCTCCGTACTACTCTGTTTATAAATAAATCACACACGTGATTGAATATCATAGCTTCTTATGAGAAATCGAAACTGCCTCGTGGAAGACCGGCTGCACAACATCTTATTGTTGCTGAAAACGAAATCCTCAATCTCATCTTATCTATATGAATTTCTATGGCGGAATTCAACCCCAAAAGAAAAAAAAACATTTGTTTATTTTTTGGCTGCCATTTCTGAAGTGTATAATGCTGAGTAGGTGAATTTCTAGAACTGCATGGTGACCCTCACTCGGCGAGGTC
>NC_068983.1:68653848-68660423 GCF_001194135.2 Octopus bimaculoides | reverse complement strand
TATATTCAAACATCTGGAGCATAACTGTAGAAAATTTCATTAATAAATATCTATTTTTAATGAACACGATCTCATTGAGATCAGCATGCAGTCCTAGAAATTTATCTGTTGAATTTCATTATCATTTCCATCGACAAAGTTCTCTCCATGCACAATTGTTTCTTTTCTGTCTGTTGTTTTTGGCTCCGTTCCGTCGGGTACTTCTGCAAAACATTTCGTTTCCGTTTTGTAAAAAGAAAAAAACATTTTAAACTTTTATAAGAAAAAATTCCGTCGCATGCTGTTTTAGAAAAAAAAAAGCACTTGTGTGATTTATTTATAAACAGCTAAAAGAAAACGGATAATAATGGTGAGTCGTTCAGTTATTTCCCTTGAATATTTTTATTTACTTTTTTTACCCCCCTAAACTTGAAGATTACCTATAAAGCGTATATATAAAGTGTATTAAGTAATTATCGTATTCCAATTTCCTTCACTTTTTAATGATAAGCAGATGAACGATTATCTTTCGATACAGACATGACACAGGCTACCCTTTCAGGTTTTTTGGATAAAGTTTTCAGAAATAACCCAATAAGTTTACCATTAATTCTGTGGAATATTCACGGGTCCCTCTAGTAATTAATAATTTCCCATTGACACACAAATATCATAAGCCTTTTCAAGGCTTATGATATTAACGTGTCTAAGATCTGGACAAAATATTAGTTTCCCCAGCTCAAATACTACAACCGCAAACATACACTACACAGCCACTACCCTGTCAAGTAACCCGTAACTCTTTAACTCTGTCTACGTGTCCATTCAGAACCTTGTCTCACACACTGAACAACCATAGCACTTATGGCCCCCGCCGAAAAGAACTATACAGGTCTAATAACGAACATATCCAAAGGACGCCTTTCAACATCCTCATACATTCTAAGTCACGGTCGAAGCGTTTTTCATCACAGATCTGCTCAGTCATTGCTAAGCTAGGACTAGACAATATCATCATCATCAACAATAATAATTCTTTGTAATTTTGGCACAAGGCCAACTATTTTGAGGAGAGTGTGGGGGGGGGGCAAGTCGATAACATCAGCTCCAGTCCTTGGCTGGTACTTATTTCATCGATACCAAAACGATGAAAGGCAAAGTCGATCTTGGCGGAATTTGAACTCAAAACGTAAAAAGCCGGAAGAAATGTCGCTAAGCATTTTGTTCGACGCGCATGCAATTCTGCCAGCTCGAAGGCTCCAATAACGCTTTCTAATTTTTGGCACAAATCTAGCAGTTTTTATGGGGAGAGGGAAGCTGATTACATCGACGTTAAGGCTTAACTGATACTTATTTCATCGACCCCGAAAAGATGAAAGGCAAAGCCAACTTCGGCGGAATTTGAACTCAGAACATAAAGAACTGGAAGAAATGCCGCTAATCATTTTGTCCGCTGCGCTACGATTCTGTCAGCTCGACACCTCATTTTTTTTTTCCAAAATAGGCACAACGCTAGCAATTTTGAGCGGAGGAAGAAATCGATTACATTGACTCCAGTGCTCAATTGTTTTTTTAAAGATTTTATTAACCCCCCTTCCCCCCCAAAAAGACGAAAGGCAAAGTCGACCTCAGCGGCATTTGAACTCAGAGACTAAAGAACCGCAAGAAATGCCGCTAAGCATTTTGTCTAGTGCGTTAACGACTCAACCTGTTCGCTGCCGTAGCAACACTGCCATAATCTGGATCCCAAACATTGGGATTCCCTTTCAAGGTTAGAATATACATCACCTTTAATAGGCTGCTGATTCACATTAATGTTCTAGTATGACTGACGTGTATTGTAGAACTGACTACACCCGAGACGGCGCAGCTGTTTATTCATAAATATTTCTTGAAATTATTTGCCCTTCCCTTTATGAGTTGCTAACAATTAACAGCAAAGTTTGTCCTATCCTTCTCCACTAAAAGGCAAATTTCAAATCACCAAGATTTTCTGTACACGTTTTTTTCATTTCCTACCTGAATTATCTAAACTCATGCCACAAGACCGGTTGAATTAATTCCCTTAGCTAACGTTTTGAAAGCGATTTTACCATGACTATTAACATATAACGGCTACTGGCTCGCGGAGGTGTTGTTTTTTTCTTGTCTCTTCTATTAGGGTTTCTACTTTACTCAAAACAAGATGCACACCATCTCGAAGTAGACCCACTCGATCTACCCATCTCTGCTCTCGACAATCCTCAGTATTTTAATGTCGTACTAAATCGCTTTGAACAAGCATTTGTTACGCTCGAGAGTTACAACTCCCATTTTCTTTTTGTAAAAGATCAAGTTGAACAGCTGACTACATTAGTATCACCAGCCTCGGAGGATCAACGAAGGTCTGGTCACTATTCTTTCTTCATCCGATCAATTCACAAATAGAAATAATTAAACTCTCAGGGAGCAACAGACAGGTAGAGGCTGAGTTAAAAAGAAAAAGAGGGATATATGTGTGTGTGTGGAGAAAAGAGAGAGAAAAAGACAGTGGGTGAAAGAGTGGCCAAGAAAGAGAGTGGGCACATGCTGATAGCGAAACTGGGAAAGAAACAATGGGCGAACTGGTTGGATAGAAGCTGAGTGACCACTATACTGCGGGTATTGGTCAATGTAATTAGATTACAAAAGAAAAAAGTTATAAGAAATAAAACAAGACAAAAAAAAAAATGTAAGAGAAAACCACTTTACTGAAACACGAAAAAGAGTAAGCGAAAGAGCAATAAGAGGAGTAGTGCAAAGGAAGAGGGGCAAAATAAAGCGCAATGAATTAAATAGAAGGATTGAAAAGAGAAAGAAGAAAATACAAAAGAGAAGAACACGTAATGGGTGTGAGAAAAAAGAAATGAATGAAAGAGACGTAGAAGAAGAGAAGGGAAGAAAAGTGGAGTGTGTGCGAAAGAACAGGAAAATAAGGAAGTGAGCTAGAAACGAGAGGGGAAGAGAAAATGTAAGAAAAGAAAGAAAACGTGAGAGAAAGAGTAAAAGAGAAAGAAAGGATATAATAGATAAAGTAGAGGTAGGAGAAGTGAGGGGGAAGAGAAAGAGCGAGAGAGAAGTTAACAAATAAAAAAATATGAGGAAGGGTGAGAGGGAAAGTAAAAAAGAAATAGGTGAAGGTAAGTGAGCAAAGTAGGGGGAAATGAATGGAGAAGAGAGAAAAGGTAACTAAGAAAAAGATATTAGAATGAAGTGGAAAGAGAAACGGGGTGGGGGGGTGATAAGTAAGAGAGGAATGTAGGTAGAAAGGGAGGGTGAAAAAGAGCGAGTGAGAGAGAAGCCGGATTGGTCATTTAAACTCCTGACAGGAGATGAAATTTTTACTGAACGAAACAAAAAAAAAGCATAACGTGAATGACCTAGAGAGAAGGTAATAGAGAGAATAATACAACGAAAAGTAGAGAGGAGGAGAGACGTGACAAGAGAATAAGTGCGGAGGAGGAAAAACAAAAAGAGAAAAAAGAAGACTTGTTTACTCACCTTGATGTAATCACAATTTAGGTAAGCGTGTTTATTGGAGAAGTTTTCACGTAAAATCGTCATGATTGAATGAGACAGGAGGAAAAGAGAGAACAAGGGATTTCCACAGTTCATCAGTTGTCTGTTTGGGAAGTGTCAAATTTCACACTCTAACAAGCTTCCCAGTGAGTGTTTGGTAATCAACTTTTAGGACTTCCTTTGTTCGCTAATGTTATCAGCTGTGACACACTTCGTCGAATATTAACAGGTATTTAAAATTTTTCTATTCTATTCTCCCGATATCTGTCTTACACACACAGACTTTAAACACACCTGTAGGAAGATTTTGTCTACGAACTGCGCGGATAATCTTTGTGAGATGCGTGTATGTCATATTATGTTGTTCTTGTTTAACCCCGGATCACCATGATTGAACAGACTTCTGATCAAAAGTGTTCCAACATTGACCACCCTGTCTTATTTTCCCCCGGTATATTGTATCTAGAACTACTTGATCTAATGTGTCCTCGTTCTTTTATTAACATGGTGGGGATACGATTTGAGGATAATTTGGTTGCTATTTCGAGAAGGTCGGTCAACCAACTAGACACTTCTTTGTCGTTCTGATTCAAGTTGTCTCTAATTAAGTAGATTTATTTAAAAAAACAAAAAAACATTCCGGCCGTGCGCCCACCTCAGTCCTTTTTCAAACTTAACGTATCTAGAGCTCTATTATCTATGTACTTCCTTATTTAAGACATTAGAGCACAATTTGAAGGAAGTTTGGCTACTGTTTTAAGTAAGTCGAGGAACATATAAGAGGCTCCCTCTTTGAACCTTTGAAGTCACAAAAGTCTGATTAAAGCACAAAAATCGATCATCACAGAATACCTCCACCGCAAACAGACAAGCATTTTTTTTTACCTTGACGGTGGACGTGTTGAGACACATGATTGTGTGTGTGTATACATAGATACATACATACATACACTCACACGCGCGTGCTGCGAGATCATAAGTGCAAAACAAGTTGAAGAAAATAGTACTCGAATACCGTAGCTAAAGTAATTATAATCGGTTACGCGAAACATTGAGTAACAGTTTATGAAGTTTTTTCGGTTTCAATAGATTATATATATATATATATATATATATATATATACATACATACATACATACACACACACAATCATACAAACATACATATACACGCGTGTTTATGGGAAGAAAATAGAGAAACATCAATACATGTCAGAGTGACAAAAACCGAGGAAGGTGGTCGTGGGATGTGCTAGAAACAACAGTCAAATCTCCTTTTTCGTTTGAATTTTTTTTTTTTTCTTAACCGAAAAGTCTTCTCCCACGGATTTTAAGTGCGTAGCACCAAAAACTTTGGCCAAAATCGGCCCGGAGAAAAATGTTGAGGCAGGGAAGATGAAAAAAAACCTCATAAATTTTCAAAACATTTTTTGCATAAAATACGCCCCTCCCCCACATCACTTCGAAGGCCGTGATTCGGGGAAAAAAATTGGTAAAAATCCCCGTCAAAACGGAGAAAATCCAATTTATGTGGGCGCTCTGACCCGAAACTCCGCCGCAAACGTTTCTTGTTATAACGCGCTTTGTAACCATCCACCATATATAACCAGTACATAACATTACACACTCTAATATCTGCGTGTGTATAATGCATTGTTTATGAATACACATATTCAACTACATCAGTTCTCGTGTAGCAGCTGTGATATATAAACACACACGAACATACATACCCATATAAAACATTAAATGTAAATGGATTCTCTGTTGATTTCGGCAATGAGTATTCCAGTTCGATCAAATGAACTGCTTACTCAATGACTAAGTAATCTATAGAGACTTGCACTCAAGGCCGAATTTAGACCAAGTGGGGCCTTCAATTTAGCGTTTGAAATTTTCAGCTGTTTAGATGTAAACTATGGGAATAGGCATTGTAAAAACAAATATAACGTTGTAAATGATCTAAATACAAAGAAAATTTATAATTTCGTATCAATTTTGTATTTTTCCCAAAACCTTTTTGGCATATTTCATGACTTTAATGGGTAACTGCACATTGATAGTTTCTGACATGTTGCCTTGTACATTTGTTTGGATAATGCATTATTGTTGACTGCCATCTCGGCTGTGTGATAAGAAGTTTACTTCCCAACCGCATGGTTCGGGTTCATTCCCACTGCACAGCACTTTGGGCAAGTATCTTCTACTATAGCCTTGGGCCGACCAAAGCCTTGTGAGTGGATTTGGTACACGAAATCTGAAAGAGCTTCTTTCAGATTTCGTCTACCAAATCCATGTGTGTGTGCTTGTTGACTGTTCCCCACCACTGCTTCACAGTCGGTGTTGGTGTGTTTATGTCCCCATAACTTAGCGGTTCAGCAAAATAGACGGATAGAATAAGTACTAGGCTCTAAAAAAAAGTAACCACTGGAGGCCATTCATTCAACTAAAATTTCTTCAAGGCAGTGCCCCAGCATGGCCACAATCTAATGACTGAAACAAGTAAAATATAAAAGATAAAATAAAGAGATGCCCTAAAACTTAAAAGGGTCCCAGTAAATTCAGAGAAACTCAACTGAATTTAATAGTTTTTGAAATCTAACTTTTAGAACCCAATAAATTGAAAGAGAGTTCAGTAATTTTAAAAGAACTCTATCGGATTAAAAAAGAATTAATGCCAACGTCATCTCCTTCATTGGACACGGAACTCGGCTTGCGAAGACCTGTTGGGGCAAGCAAAAGCAAAATCATGATGGCCCTGTGCCCAGTGTCGCCTTCCTGGCACTTGTGCCGGTGGCACGTGAAAAGAAATTCGAGCGAGATCGTTGCCAGTGCCGCTGGACTGGCTCCTGTGCAGGTGGCACGTAAAATACACCATTTTGAGCGTGGTCGTTGCCAGTACCGCCTGACTGGCCTTCGTGCCAGTGGCACATAAAAGCACCCTCTACACTCTCGGAGTGGTTACCATTAGAAAGGGCATCCAGCTGTAGAAACTCTGTCAAATCAGATTGGAGCCTGGTGTAGCCATCTGGTTCACCAGTCCTCAGTCAAATCATCCA
>NC_068983.1:68651670-68653838 GCF_001194135.2 Octopus bimaculoides | reverse complement strand
TGTAGCCATCTGGTTCACCAGTCCTCAGTCAAATCATCCAACCCATGCTAGCATGGAAAGCGGACGTTAAACAATGATGATGATGATGATATATTTGATCACTGTAAAGATATTTCTTAATTTTTAACTCTAAGCTTTAGACTTCTCTGAGTGAAAGGGCACACCCTCACCCCCACCAACGTTTAGGCCTCTCCAAGCTTGGGAGCCCCTGGGCCATGACCATATTGGCCCATACATAAATCTAACCCTGCTTGTACTCTTTATATAATACTCAGGTGGAATCAATGTGATACAGAGTTACAGAGCTGAACCTTTAAATTACTGGTATAGTTCATCTGAAGGGCTTTCACACAATTTCTATGTACCTAATTTCATTCACTGGGTTTTGATTGATCTATAGTAAAAGACACTTGTTCAAATACCACTGTGTAGAATTGAACCTGGAACCTCTTGGTTGTGAAGTGAACATAACCACATGTCGGCGCAGTGGCTGTGTGGTAAATAGCTTGCTTACCAACTACATGGTTCCAGGTTCAGTCCCACTGCATGGCACCTTAGGCAAGTGCCTTCTACTATCGCCTCGGGCCGACCAAAGCCTTGTGAGTGGATTTGGTAGACGGAAACTGAAAGAAGCCAGCCGTATATATATGTGTGTGTGTTTGTGTGTCTGTGTTTGTCCCCCCAACATCGCTTGACAACCAATGCTGGTGTGTTTACATCCCCCGTAACTTAGCGGTTCGGCAATAAGAGACTGATAGAATAAGTACTAGGCTTACACAAAATAAGTCCTAGGGTTTATTTGCTCGACTACAGGTGGTGCACCAGTATGGCTGTGGTCAAATGACTGAAACAAGTAAAAGATAAAAGATAAAAGACATGTATCTGATACACACACACACACATTGTTGTCATCTGCAGCAGCATTTAATGTCCATTTTCCATGCTGCCAGGGATTGGAGGGTCTGATAGAAACTGGCAAGTGAGAAGACTGCATTAAGTTCTGCTGTTGGTTTTGGATGATTTCTACAGCTGAATACCCTTCCTAATACCAATCTCTTTGTAGAGAGTACTGGATGCTTTTTTTTTTAATGTGGCACTAGTACCAGTGAGGTCACCAAGTAACTTGCAGGACAATACTCTTCAACTGAGTGGCGAAGTAGTATTGAGGGATAGAAAAGGGTCTTGCATTAGAGGAGAAACTGGCTACCTCAAGAAAGAGAGAGAGAGAGGGGAGATGGTGAAGATGTGATGCTGCAGGACCATACACCCAAGTTACAGGGAGGTGTACATAGTGAACTGGACCAAGAATTGGAGAGAGTGATTGGTGGGTAATTTCATGAGATTGTGAAAGGAGAATTAGAGATAAAGAGGAGAGGCATTGTATTGAGTAAGCACAGGTAGAAGGAGGGGGTATTAGGAGGATATGTTGTGGGTGGTTGAATGCAATAATGATAGGTGCATTAATTCTTTTTTATGCTGTTGAAGGAGATAAAATTGTCATGAATTCAATGGAAGTTGTTCATGGAGTCATTGCAGATTTGGTGTGAAGTAAGTTACAGGTAGATATCACTTGGTTATACACGGTTAGAGAGGAATGATTGGTGGTGTCATGTGCATTGAAGCAGGTATTGCTGGAAGTGATGACAAGTCACTGATGCATAGGAAGAAGAGTGTGGAGGACAATGTCATATATGGTGCGGCACACCACAGTTTCACAGAGTGCAGGTCAGAGAGCTCCATCATTACACGCCACGATAGTGCAATATGACAACAAGCTGATAAACCAAGAAATGAGAGATGGATGGAGCCCATAGGTGGGAAGTTGATTCACATGCCAGACATAGTTAAAAGCTTTAAAGTATCAACACTGATTTCAACAAATTTTCTTAGGAGCATGAATAAACCCTCTAGTGAGTGATATGGGAGAGTAGATTTCCAGTAGATCTGGCTTTATAAAGAGTAGATTTCCAGTAGATCTGGCTTTATAAAGAGTAGATTTCCAGTAGATCTGGCTTATAAAGAGTAGATTTCCAGTAGATCTGGCTTTATAAAGAGTAGATTTCCAGTAGATCTGGCTTTATAAAGAGTAGATTTCCAGTAGATCTGGCTTTATAAAGAGTAGATTTCCAGTAGATCTGGCTTTATAAAGAGTAGATTTCCAGTAGATC
>NC_068983.1:68646815-68651140 GCF_001194135.2 Octopus bimaculoides | reverse complement strand
TCCAGTAGATCTGGCTTTATAAAGAGTAGATTTCCAGTAGATCTGGCTTTATAAAGAGTAGATTTCCAGTAGATCTGGCTTTATAAAGAGTAGATTTCCAGTAGATCTGGCTTTATAAAGAGTAGATTTCCAGTAGATCTGGCTTCATGTGGTCATTAAAGGAGGAGTGATATTCAGAGACAATTGTTAATGACCATCTTCATCACCTTTGAGATGTTGAGAGTGAGTATGAAAGGATGGTACTTGATAGGGATTAGGAGTCTCATTCTTGGAAATGGCACACATTGTAGCATTTTTTTCATAGATATACCACTGCAAAGAAAGAGACAATTTGGTGAACATGGGAATTAGCTGTGAGCCACTTTGTTTAATGATAATAAAAAGGACATTGTTAGAGCCAAGTGGCCTTTTTCGTCTGGCATGACTGGTGTTTCTTACTTGGTATGTATGTGTGTGTGTGTGTGTGTGTGTAGTGGTGACCCTAGTGGAGTAATAGGGGATAGTTTTGGAATTTTATCTATCAAACATGTGCAGTACAGAATATGTTGGCAAAGCAGGCAATGAATATAGAAGATACATGTACAAGATGTCACTCAGTAGGATCAAACCCTGGACTTCATGATTGCTATGTGAAATTCTTGACAACTTTGCCATGGATGCTCACACACACACACACAGATATCCCCTGCATTTTGGTTGCCTCAGGTTACATGATTTCACATTTACATATATTCTAAAGTCATCATCACCATTGTCATATGATGTCCATATGATGTGGCATGGATTGAACACTTTGACAGGATCTGGTGAACTACAAGTTTGTGTTAAACTCCAATGTTAGCTTAGGCATAATTTCTAAGGTTGGGTGCCCTTCCTAATGGCAACCACTTTACAGAGTGTACTGGGTGCTTTTTTCATACTACTGGCATTAGTGAGGTTGCTATGTAACTTGCAGGACAAAAAACAGGAACAGGGAAAAAGGGAAAGGAAAAGGCTCCCATTACTAAAAGAGGAGTAATTGAAGTTTCTGATAATGTGAGAGTAGAATATATCCCCAAGAATACAACTTTTTTGCTGTATCAAAGGTATCTTATCTAAAAACTTTCAAACAACTTATGGAAACAGTTGACAGGAAGAATAAACCTACAGTTAAAGACTTCTGGAAGAAGTTTGACATAATAGATGCTGAAGTTAACATAGTTGAATCATGGAACGGAGTTAAACCCTTTACAAGTTTTCCACAAGTAGAAAGTCTATATCATATTCAGAAAGGTATTATGAAACTGACATATGATATAGAATCTGAAGAAATCATAGCGGATATAGTTGAGTTGCTAATGTCCCATACATGAGAATATAGAGATTCCACTAATTCTACGTGGCAAAGAATATTGCTAAAGGGTTGGTACTTACAGATTAAAGTATGCAACCTTAACATAAAAATTACAAGAGCAGTTTATAATGAGCTTAGTTTCTACACCAAAGAGTTGATGTACCACAAACATCAAATTTTGAATAAGTTCTTCACCTTTCAAGCAGGTACTAATGAATTAATTGTAAGATAGAAAATTGCCTCTCATTCTCCCAGTAACTCTCATTCTATCGCCATCCCTCCTATAGTAGTTAATATATTTTGGAGTATCTCTGCATGAAACTGGTGTTACTTTTTTCCAAAATTCTCATTTTAAAATTAAGTGAAAATTTTCAAATTTGGTGTGTTGATGTAATTTTTCATGCTGAATCGCAGACCTAATTCACTTGTTCCAGAAAAATTTGGTTAAAATTACCCAAAATTTGCAAACTTTAAAAGCTATTAACTGTTTATTTATTCTTTACTCTCTTTTACTCTTTTACTTGTTTCCGTCTTTTGACTGTGGCCATGCTGGAGCACCGCCTTTAGTCGAGCAAATCAACCCCAGGACTTATTCTTTGGAAGCCTAGTACTTATTCTATCGGTCTCTTTTGCCGAACCGCTAAGTTACGGGGACATAAACACACCAGCATCGGTTGTCAAGCGATGTTGGGGGGACAAACACATACATATATATATACATATATACGACAGGCTTCTTTCAGTTTCCGTCTACCAAATCCACTCACAAGGCTTTGGTCGGCCCGAGGCTATAGTAGAAGACACTTGCCCAAGGTGCCACGCAGTGGGACTGAACCCTGGACTATGTGGTTGGTAAGCAAGCTACTTACCGCACAGCCACTCCTACGATTGGTTTTTGGCGAAAATGAATTTCATGCCAATAATGAGCATACAAAATTGCTTCAAATTTGAAATGAATTGGAACAAAATTGAAGATTTTAAATAGTGGCAGCCAAACAGAAAAGATTCCACAAACACACAATTAAGCGCTCGTGATTGAAACTATGATATTTTACAGTTGTAGTTATGCAGATGTTTATGCTAACTGCAGTGTAACCGTGAAAAGTCTGGATATCTTAATCATGACAGCTTCTTTCGATTTATCCGCTACAGTTGGTCTGCTAGAACGGGGTTTATCCAAATCACTGCTTATTTCTTTGTATTTATTAACCACTTTCCTTACTGTGGGAAAGGCAATAAGGGTTCTTCTGGGATGATGTGCATCGAAAGCATCTGCTGCCTGTCGATATGGCCATCCCTCTCGTCCACTCAGTAATACTAGTTCTATTCTTTTTTCTTTGGATAAACTCATATTCAATTTGCGGAAGAAAAAGAAACCGAGAATATTAGTGATATTTTCCATGTATCAAGATTATTTGGTCGCCCTGTGTATACAATGTTTACAAATTTGTAAACGTAAGAACAAAGATGTGCTTGTTTTCAGGTGTATATAGGCATGTGAATATATTCTAGTTTATGGGTAACAAGTTAGTGTGTGTATTTTACGTTACTGGTGTTTAAACAAATAAACGAGTCTTTACATGTGTTTGCGATTACAAGCGCTTAAATTTAAAGGTGCGATAATACACGTAGAAAATCTAAACTTAAAATGTGTACACACATACTTGTATGTGTGTGGCGATTTGGTGGAGGTAAAGAATACGCACACCACCCCGTTTTCGGCGTAACAAAAGCCCTAACCCTAAACACCGGGTGTGCATATTCGGATCTTTCAAGTGGTACCCGTCAAATCAGAAAGATCCGCATATTCTTTACCTACGCCCCTAAACCTCACCCTAGCCACCTGGTGTGCGCATTCTTTATCTTCGCCGGCGATCTTAGGTACGTCTATCTAATCGTTTTGACTGGCACTCGAAAATTCACTTTACTCAAACATGCATATTTTAAGTCTGAGTTAAACGAAATTTTAATCTATTAAGTCACCCCATCAGTGAATGTTTCGTTCTTGATTAAAATAATCTTAATTTAACCTTAGATTTCACACGCGCGGGTGGGGGTGGGGGGTATAGTTTCCATGACGGAAAATGCAGATGTTTAAAGGTGAGCTTACATGTGTATGTGAATATGCAACAAGCAGTTGTATGTGTGTGAAATCCAAGGTTATGTATATGTGAATATACAGCTTGTTGAACATTAACACATTCTGACTACTTAATCTGAAGCATAATATCACAAAGTGCTCAACAAATAGGATGTTTGGAGCTGTGACATTAGTCTATATGATTAAATATAGAACAGAGTTAAACAATTAAGAAAAATAACATCACACACACAAATTACGTGGCAGCAGTAATTTGGTGTACAGAGGTGTGCATATGTAAGTATGCATGCTATTGATCGGATTTAAGTATAAGCTAAACTATTCACACAGCTCGAGGGCCTCTCAAAGTCTCAATTTAATTCGTTATATCTTTTATTATTATTATTATTATTATTATTATTGTTGTTGTTGTTATATAGATATAAGATTTAACCTAATTAACAACTTGAGATCTCTGAAATTAGACTGAATTAATTAAAAAGCATTATATATATATATATATATATAGTTTCAGGGTGGCTCCTTGGGCAAGTGTCTTCTACTATAGTCTCGGGCTGACCAAAGCCTTGTGAGTGGATTTGGTAGACGGAAACTGAAAGAAGCCTGCCGTGTGTGTGTGTATAGATATATATATGTGTGTGTGTGTAAAAAGGTTGAATGTAGATTCATCCTTTAATTTGGAGGTTTCCAAAAAAGAATTCTAATGTTGATTCTTCATATTTTGCTGGTAGTTTACAGGCTTACATTTGCGAAGATATGAAAGTAATACTTGTATATAATGTATGGTGAATTTATGGAAAGAAGTCCCATAATAAACTTGTCTCCTCCATTTTTAAATAAATTGATGAATTTTATGGGGCTTCTTTCCATAAATTCACCATACATTATATA
>NC_068983.1:68642889-68646197 GCF_001194135.2 Octopus bimaculoides | reverse complement strand
TTTGTAGGCCTAGTACTCATTCTATTGGTCTCTTTTTGCCGAACCGCCAAGTGACGGGGACGTAAACACACCAGCATCGGTTGTCAAGCGATGTTGAGGGGTCAAACACAGACACACACACATATATACGACGGGCTTCATTCAGTTTCCGTCTACCAAATCCACTCACAAGGCTTTGGTCGGCCCGAGGCTATAGTAGAAAACACTTGCCCTAGGTTCCACGCAGTGGGACTGAACCCGGAACCATGTGGTTGGTAAGCGAGCTACTTACCACACAGCCACTCCTGCCAGCTGAATAGTGAAACGCAGTCATTCACACGCACATGCACTTATGTAACCATTGTCTTTCCACGTCCACGAGCGAATTGAACAGTCACACACACACACACACGCACATACATTTTTTTTTGTTTTCACGAATCGCTTATGTTTATATATTTTTTATGTATGTATAAGTTTGTGTGTATTTGTGTATGTAAGTATATGTATATATGTGTTTATGTGCATGTTTGTATATTTGCGTATGTACAGGTCTGTGTGAGCTGAAAAAAAAAAAATTTTACGGAAATTGCCGAACAAATAAATAAAACAATAAATTTCTTATTCACTTTCGTGATACCGTCTCCGAAGGAATACCGATCTACCTTGTCGATTGTATACTTCTATATTTTACGACGATACGAAGGTGTCTTAGTCTGCTTTCACCTACAAATGAACCTAAAACAATTAGCAAAAGCGTGGTACAAACTACCAGTTCATACTATTGATGGCTGAACTTTTTCCATTTTATTGCTGTGATTTCAGGGACATTTGACTGCTATTTCTAGTAGGTCGAGCTACTGCATAGTGGCTTATGTTGTAGTAGAATAAATATTTTGTGTCGAATTAACAAGATACAGCTGGTCCTTTGTATTGTACTACTATTAGTGTTTTAACGACTTGGTTAGTTGCTAGTTTTGCAGACAGGTGCATGTTAGTAGTCGTAGTAGTAATAGTAGGGATGCTCCCTACGGATGTAGTACGCCAGGTGTTTTTACAACCCCCAACCTTTGTACTTGAATTGCACAATCCAACATACAGTGACAGTCTATACAATTTCCATTCTCTATCCCCCCTCCCCCTCCGTCTCTCTCTCTCTTTCTCTCTTTCTTTACTGTCCAATCTATTTCTGTTTGCCTATAGACTCTGGTCCTATTGTGGCGGCCACCGCAAAAGCAGACGAGGTGAATGTTGTCAGGGTGCAACATTTGCTTGTTCTTGATGTTGGTGTCGTGCATCCCAGCACAATGTTTGGGACAACTATTCCTTTTTGCATATGTTCCTCATGTTTGTTTTGGCTGAGAAAGAGAGAGGGTGATTTTTAAGATGCATTAGTGCTTTGGGGTGTTATGTAGGTGTATAGTTAGTGCTTTCCCATGTAGTGACAGGGACTAAGTGGGCTTGAAGCTTGCTGCAGCGACAAACTGTTTCCTTATAATATCTAGATGGATTTTCATTTTTAGAACATTTTGTTTCATTGTGTATGTGGTCTATAGATGTTCTTTTACCACCTGCTACGATGCCTCATGCTTATAATAGGAGGCAAGGTTCTGGATATCAGTTGAATATCGCCTTTTTCCCATTAATTTCTTATTCTTCGTGTTGCTAAGGCTCCAGTAGTCGAGTAAAGATGCAACAAGCGGACTAGCCTAGAGGCTTAGCCAGTGAGGTGTGCTCTCTAGTGATCGCAGCGGGAAAAGTGAGATCGAACCTCGAGGTTTCTTTCCTTTTGTAGTTTTGCCATCACAAGCCTTCTTGTGAGCTCGCGCATTGCAAATGGATGCAGGTGAGGTCTCGCTCCAGTCTCAGAGATGGCAATGGCTGCCACAAGATCTCACCCAATATGGTGCTGACTGCTTTTGCTGATACATGCTGTTTTGTATAAATGTATTAGTTTATTGTGGCTGTAGAAACCATGCCAAAAGATGATATTGGAGCTTGATGCAGCTCGCTGGTTCTTTGTCAAACCATCGAATCCATGCCAGTATGGAAGGCAAACATTAAAAGATGATGTATATCAATATCTATCTATCTATCTATCTATCTGTCTGTCTGTCTGTCTATCTATCTTTCTATCTATTTATCTGTCTGTCTGTCTATCTATTTAGCTGTCTGTCTATCTATCTTTCTATCTATTATCTATGTCTGTCTGTCTCTCTTTCTATCTATCTATTTATCTATCTATCTATCTATCTGTCTGTGTGTATGTGTGTACATATATATACAGGGTGGATGAAAAGTAAGCAGGTATTAAAAATTAGTAATAAAATCCATATTCCTTTTACAAATTTATTGAAACAAATGATACATGTTCTTTATTACATGGGAAAAGGAAAGTAAATCTTCATATTTCAACGTAAGCACCGGTGGTGTCAATCAGCTTCCTTAAACGGCCAGAGATGGAATGAACAACCTTCTGAAGGACGTCGTCTGGGATATGATTGAGAACCTCCTGAATCCATGTCTTTTAGGCCTCCCGTGTGTGAGGTTTTGTCATGTACACCTCTTTTGTGTAACCCTACAGTTAAAAATCACATGGAGTGAGATCTGGACTTCTTGGAGGCCATTCATGAGGTCCACGTTATCCCATCAGGTTTTAGCTCCTGCATGTAATGGGGTTTCCATGAATTAAAATTCAATTCTTTCTGCAACACCGTATGTGTTTTGTGTTTTGTTAGTCCACTTTCACAAGCTGCTTGACGTGTTGATTTTTGTGGGCTGCGGTTAAACATTTCCTGCACTGTTGCCACGTTCTCCCCTGATCGGGATGTGGTTGGATAGCCACTTCTTGCATCGTTCACAGAGCCCGTGGTCATCAGCTTTACATGACAACTTTTTATTGTCTCTGGACGTAGTGTTCGCATGCTTACCTTTCCATGCCACTATCTATGAACCAAAACAACAGAATTCCACACTTCATACCATGCTGCTATCTTAGCTCACTCTTGAACAGTCAAGCGACCGGCCATCTGGAAAGTAAGGAATAAGACAATAAATCCCCATTACTGTTGTCTGTTTAAAAATGTTTTCATCATGATTTCAGTGATACTAAAAATTCTATAAGCAATTTCTAATGCTTATTTACTTTCCACCTGCCCTGTATATATATCATCACCATCATTGTTTAACATCCGGTTTCCATGCTGGCATGAGTTCAACAGTTTGACTGAGGTCTGGAAAGTCAGCGACTGCACCAGGCTCCAATCTGATCTGGCAATGTTTCTACAACTGGATGCCCTACCTAACGCCAACCACTCCGAGAGTAGTGG
>NC_068983.1:68634926-68642879 GCF_001194135.2 Octopus bimaculoides | reverse complement strand
AATATATATATATATATATATATATATATATATATTTATATATATTTACTTACATTAGACTGCAGTCATGCCGAGACACGACTTTGAAGAATTCCAGTCAAATGATTCGATTCTAGTACTTATTTTTTCTAAGTCTGGTACTTATTCTATTGGATTCTCTTGCCGAACCACCATGTTACAGGAGCATAAACATACTAACACCAGTTGTCAACCAGTGGTGGCAGGCAAAGATACCCCAAATCAGAAACATTTTTATTATTACATGTCCTAATATCTTTCAAACAGTAGTTTGACTAACTTGTAGGTTATCAAACTACTATTAGTAGTCTTATAATAATATGTTAAATAGCAGTTTAATAAACTTCAAGATTTCTTAAAACATGTTGAAGTTGAATCTTAACTTAAAAGGATTTTTGGTCATATATTATCTGAAAGTGAATTATTAGCTGTAAATATTTTTACATAATAATATCATAATTTGAAAGACAAGTTATCTATTGGATAATGTATGTGGTAAAAACATTTGTATGAACAGGAAGAATTGAATATTGGTAGCTGTTTAAGATTTTTACTATTAACATTTGCTATTCTTGTAGCAAATTTATGTGTACCAATGAAACTTAATTTGACATTAGTGTGTTATGGTAAATATCTGTTTAATAAAGTAAAGAAATATTTAACAATATTTATATTCACTTTGATACTAAATGGAACATTAAGCCAAATAATTGTACATGATCTATTTTTCTCTGTCTGACATTTAATATTATATTCATTTATGTAATTTTATCTTTAAAACCATTGTACTTGAATGCTTCATTATACTTAGGGAGTCTCTTTGTTCAAAGGAAGACCTATCAAATGAAATACTGGATAAACTTGTTCTATTTTTTTAATGAAAATATTTATAGTTGCTCGCAGGTGGCTTTAAGTGATAGGTATGTACTTCAAATTTTTAAGTGTCTTCCTAATAACAGTTTGTATATACTGGTTTCTGAACTGAAGTGGAGATCTAAATTTACATAAATCCTTTCTAGTATAGGCACAAGTCCTGAAATTTGGGGCAGGGGTTAGTCGATTATATCGACCCAGTACTCAACTGGTACTTACTTTATTGAACTTGAAAGAATGAAAGGCAAAGTTGACCTCGAAGACTAAATTACTCATAAAGATCTTTTCCAAAACTATATAACTGTTAGGCAGTCCTTCTCTCCTGCCTCCATGTCTTCCTCTTCATCTTCTACTTCTTCATCCTCCTCCTTTTCTCCCTCTTCCTCTCCCACTCCACTTCTGCACCTCCTTTTCTGCCTTTTCCTCTTCATTCCCCTCCTCCCCTCCCTACCTTCCCTCTTCATTTTCCTTCTCCTCCTCCCCCTCATTATTATCATCATCATCCCCCAACATCATTGTTTTTAACATCCACTGTTTCATAATTGTATAAGTCAGACAACATTTATTGAGGCAGATTTTCTATGGTCAGATACTATTTCTGTCACCAATCCTCACCTGTTTTCAAGTAAGATGGTATTTCCCTAGTCCTTTGAACAACAAACAGATCAATGGTTGGACATATTTTCTATTAACAAATGACACTGTTTATATGAATATTGGCTTTGTTTTTACACCCAGTGCATAAATATCAAGACTAGGGGTTGACACAAGCACATGCATACACTTGGCCACATACATGCACATGCAGTGAAGGTTTCTTACATTTTCATCTACCAATTCACTCAAGACACTGGTCAGCCTGAGGCTGTACTAGATGACACCTATGGTGCATAGCATGGAACTGAGCTGATGCCATGTGACTTTGCAGCTTTGTGGTTTTGGTTTCCACATAACACTGTAATACAATTTTTGTCCTTGGGTAACAACTGTTATTTCTTATTTGCTTATCCCTAGAAAGTATGGAAAATGGTTATTTCCTTCAAACTTTGCATTTGTTACATTTATTCAATATAAATTTATAGGGTCAATATAACTGACTATACCTTTCCCATAACACGTATGATTTCTTATTTCTTTATTGCCCACAACGGGCTACACACAGAGGGGACAAACAAGGACAGACAAACAGATTAAATCAATTACATCGACCCCAGTGCGTAACTGGTACTTAATTTATCAACCCCGAAAGGATGAAAGGCAAAGTCGACCTCGGCGGAATTTCAACTCAGAATGTAACAGCAGACGAAATACTGCTAAGCATTTCGTCCGGCGTGCTAACGTCTCTGCCAGCTAACTGGGCGCCACCTGTGTTTATTTGTTTGCATGCTTGCTTGTAATTTAGGCACAAGAACTGCATTTTGGCAGGATTCTGAGTTCAAATCTCACTTTAATCATTTTGTGGTTAATAAAATACTGGGGTCAATTTAACTAATTCCTTCAATTAAATTTGCTGGCCTTGTGCCTAAATCAGAAACTGCTGTTCTTATTCTTGTCCTCCTCCTTATTGAGTGAAAGAGCAGCACATGCCATTGAAGTAACACGGGTAAAATATACAAAGCCCAGTACATCCATCATGACTACCTGTTTGATAAGGGCACACCAGGCACATCCATCACAACCTTATGTGCGTGACATGGCGATCTCATATCAAGATAAACAGCACATGACCTCACAGGTGGGGCCCAGTTAGAAATTTCTTCAAGTCAAGTATCCCATCCCACTAAAAAAATCATGAATGAGGTTTGTTTAAGGATGATGAATGAAATACCCATGTTTCCAGAGGTGAATAATTCAAACCCCAAAGAATTCCTCTCAGCACATGGCTATGATGCTCCCCACTACTTCTGCTCATGATCAGAGATGCACATATCATCAGCCACTAAGGGACATGCTCAACTAGTTAAGGCTAAGAAACTGACACGCAAATCTGTAGCATTGAGCAGAATATTTGCTGTAGCCCATCTTTTATACCAAGACAAAACATTACGTAATAACACAACCAATCAGTTAAAATCGAAAGCCAGGAGAGCCACTGTCTGGTACTGCATCAGGGCATTTATTATTATTCGTCACTTTGTTCTGAGTTCAAATTCTGCCAAAGTCGACTTTGCCTTTCACCCTTTTGGGGTTGATAAAATAATTTCCAGTCGAACACTGGAGTTGATGTAATCAACACATCCCCTCACCCAAAACTGCTGCCCTTGTGACAAAATTTGAAATCATGATTATTATTAATTATTATTATTATTATTATTATTATTATTATTATTATTATTATATGCTTTGGCTTTGCTATATGAGTTGCAAAAAAATCACAATGAGAGATGTCGAGGGACAACAAGGTTTTGTATCTTAAGATGCTAACAAGTGAGGGGCTCTGCAATTAAAAGCACTGATATCTCTAGGAGAAAAACAAAACAGAATGATTAAGATTGCATTCACATGGAAATGAATCTATGCAGAATATATATGTATGATCCTTTGCATTTTACAGAGATTTGATCTACATATTTATTTGCTCCTCTTAATATCATTCCAAGTGCCCCAATAATAACAGGTAGTGTTATTGCTTTGTGATACCACATTCTTCTAATTTCAATCTCCAGGTCCTTATATTTGCTCAGTTTCTCAAACGTTTTCAGAGATGTGTTTTTGTTAGCTGAAGCTGTAGTATGATTCAAACGGCCAGTCTTTTCAATCTGATTTTTCACAATAATATCTACTTGGTTAGCCTGTATTTCCTGATCAATTTAAACACTGAAATTCTAAAGGATGGTAATCTTTGCACATGTAGTGGCTTGTGTTCCCACCAATTATCTTTGTGTAGCATATTGACTAGCCATGTCATGTCTTTGCAACTGTTCTGTTGGTAACAATTAGCTGCATCCAGAGATTATGTGGTTGATTGTCTCTTGATGCTCTCCACATATGTGGCATGATAGGCTGATTTCATGTTTAAGGACATTACTCTGGTAATTCCTAGTTGGAAAGAAATGATATACCTCTCAGTTTCTGGTTTGAGAACAGAGCATGTCTGTCACCGATGAGTAAGGGTTTGATCTCCATCAGGGTCCCTGACTCTACTCGGGTATTTGCCATACAGTGTTTGTTTGTTTGTTTTTTTTTTTTGGCTTCTATCACTTAGTATATTAAAGGCTGGTTTGTTTGGCTATGTTTTTTTTTTTTTTTGTTTTTACCTTGTCAATTGGAAGCACATTTTCTTCAGGTACTGGTTCATCTAGATGCATTTCTCAAAGTTATATTTCTGCATTTTTTGTCTCTTCCTGTTTCAGAACCAGCTTTCTTATCTACCTGTTTCAGAACCAGCTTTAATATCCATTTCTTTGCAGGTAGGCAGAAAATCCCATGGTTGCAATTTTTAATGAGATTGTATTAACCCCTATTTGCCTTCTTTTCTTGGAAGGTATAAACTGTATCTGCTTTTGGGTGATGCATATGAAACCTTGTCATCAGCTTTCAGATTTTGACATCAACTTTGTTGATTTCAGAAATGGACCAGTTTATAGCAGTGAAGCTGTGTGTGATTACAGTCATGGCTAACATGTTTATGTCCTTAGTTTTGTTCCAGACATTTAACTTAGTTTTCTGAATAGCTCTTATTCTCTGATTGCACTCTTTCCTTATTTTTTCTTTCATTAGTGAGTGCTTAATCCCCTCTCCTTCACATACCCCTAGATACTTATAACTCCTCTCAGGATCTAATTCTTTTATCTTGGTATCTCTATCTAGAGTGTTTATGCATGTTTGATGGTTTTTACCTTGGCAAATGTAGCTTTGGTGCATTTGTGCAGCCCAAATTCCATTTCGATGTCATCACTAAATTGTTTGATTGTGTGTAGGAGTGCCTGCAGTTGTTTATTAACAGTTGATCCTTATATCCATAAGCCCCAGATTTACAGTTTTTCTCTTCATTAGGGGAAATATTGTTCATGAGGGAAGTATACATGTATTTCATTATAACAAATGTAAGGATCTCATACATTGTTATGGATCGGTAATTTTTAGGGTTTTTTGGGGGTTCATTTGTGGTTCCTTCATAATTACATTGTAATAACAAGTTAGCTTTTTGTGTGAGTTTATCAACATATTAGGCTAATAGTTTGGGATCTTATCTATACCAAGTGACTTCCATTTACTGAACTTTTTCTGTGTAAGTATATCTTCTGCACTAAACTTTTCCTATATTTCTTCTTGTATAATCCATGGGGTATCACAGTTATGCTCCTTTTCATCTATCCAAACCTTACTCCGGACCTCGAGTATTTCATGTTCTGAAGAAACTTCTATTTTGATGGTGATCTTTCCAATCTGCCTATAGAACTTCTTTGAATCATTTTTAAACATGCTGTTATCCTTAAAAAAAACAGGATTGTCTTTCAAAGTAACATGTGTGCACAGCTTTGTCCAGCACTTTTTGTTTTATCTTCTCCATTACTTCAGAAAATTGTTCTCACTTTGATTCATATTTTCACATTATCTTCCTCTTCTTGGGTGATTTTATATTAGGATTATTGCTTAAGTTTTTCAGTGTTTCTATATCAGATCTGCAAGCATTGATTTGTTTCTTGATTCTTTTTCTTGCCACACAGGTCTTTTATGAGGATTTGCAACTCAGTTTTAAGCTACACATCTGTGAAGGCTGCAGTAACCGCATAGCACAACTCTTTCAAGGATGTGATATCTAGTTCATTTTTTTCTTCTTCTTCTTGCTGTTGTTGTTTATTCTTATTTCAGGTTTTGTTGTAACTCCTAGAGTCTTGCATGCATAGCAGGCTTGCTACCTGCAGCCTATGGTACCATACTATCTGTTCTTTTTAACTATGTAATGCTTTCCTGCTTATTCTGGCCATGCCAAGGAGGCAAACCTTTTGTAATAGTTCTACTGGGCACTCTATCCCGATTTCCTTTATATTCCTCTTGATGCCTTCTGATACTATCCCCAAGGAACCAACAATAATTGGCACTATCTTCACCTTCATTTTTCATTGCCAGGTTATTTATTATTATCATTATCATTATCTTCTTCTTTCAATTTTGTTTCCATTTCTTTCCAAGTGTCTTCCGAGCACCTAGGGTAAAGAAACTCACTGTATAGATTGATAGGCCATCAAAATAAACAAACCAGATTGTTTATTTACAAAGTCATGTAATAGAAAAAAAAACGAGGAAGAAAGACCGGAAAGAAGAAAAAACAAGAAAAATAAAAACAAATAAAAGGGAAAAAGGAAAGAAAATTCACAGCAACAATACTCTTCTCAATACGTGTGATGTACCAGTTAAGACAACCTTTTGCACTTCCTGCATGGATGGTTAGCCAGGAATCATCCTCAGATAATTTTCAGTTCCCTTCTTGATCATTCTTATGATCACTGGTATTGTAACTGTCTTGAAATTTTTTTATTATGATTATTACTTTTTTTTTTTTTTCCAGCTATGCAAACAATGGATTATTTCTTGGTTTCACCACAACCCATTCAACCATCCACTCACCAATGCTTTCGTTGCCTTCAAATCTACCCAAAGGAAATCCTTTATTCCCGTAACTGCCCGCACAAACAGAAGTTACCTGTTAGTCATAGCCAGATCAAATATTGCCGATTTGCTACTGAGCAACAGCTATGCAGGGCAAAAGCAAACATCAACAACCCTCACAAATTTGGCTATACCAACAGTGAAGACACAACTGTGACCTTTAAACAGTTATCCCAAGCTGTTTGTTGTGGAGACAAAGAAACTCTAGAGGAAATGCTATATTCAAAAAGATTTAGCCACGACATCAATCAGAGTGTAAAAATGTCATGCCTTCTTGCTTGGGCCATGTACAAACGTCAGTTCTCTGTTTTCCATGCATTAATGGACTTTCATGAAAGATGTGGAAAGCTTTTGAATTTGGACTCAACGCCTTATTTCTCCGAGAAAAATACTCAACCTCTTTTGGTGTATGCTGCACGGATGAACTTTATTCAGGGAGTTCACCGACTCCTGGAAGGTGGTGCTAATGTTAATGTGACTGATAAAGATAAGCGGACAGCTTTGTGGACAGCATGCAGTGTGAAATGTGTAAAAACAGTAGAATTACTGCTTGAGTAAGTAACTTCTTTCATATTATTTTATTGTTTTATTTATTTATATATTTTTGACTTGTTTTAGTCACTGGATTGTGTAGCCTAGCTGAGGTATCACCTTAAAGGGTTTAGTTAATCAAATCAAGCCCAGTATTTTAAGTCAAGTACTTATTCTGCTGGTCTCATTTTGCTGAATTGCTAAAGTTACCAGGGAGAGAGTGAAATACAGAGACATGCATACACTTGTCTGTATATATCTATAGATATATATATTTGTATATATACATTATATATTGAAGGAAAAACAAAGAGGAGAAATTGAAGAATAAATGGATGTAATTACTGATTTTTTGCATGTTGTAGAAAGATGACATTCTTTTGAAAAAAAAAAACATTACAAATAAATAAATAAATTGATTGGAAATTGAAAGCTCAAAAAAAAATAAAGAAAAACATAAGAAGAACCTACATATATGTTTCTGTCAAACCATCTAGTTAATGGAAATCACCAAGCGTATCGTTTAAAGCCAAGGAAGTTGCCACATTCTTACAATATTATGGTAGGACTTCTTCAGAATTCAAAAAGAGCTAATGCAACTTAGGTGATCATTTTATCTTTTGAGCAAAGCATGTGAACAAAACATTGGCTGACTCCTGTGCAAGTGGCACATAAAAAACACCATTCAAGCATGGCCGTTGCCGGTACCGCCTGACTGGCCTTCATGCCGGTGGCACATAAAAAGCACCTACTACACTCTCGGAGTGGTTGGCGTTAGGAAGGGCATCCAGCTGTAGAAACTCTGCCAGATCAGATTGGAGCCTGGTGGAGCCATCCGCTTCGCCAGTCCCCAGTCAAATCGTCCAACCCATGCTAGCATGGAAAGCGGACGTTAAATGATGATGATGATATATATAT
>NC_068983.1:68630496-68634504 GCF_001194135.2 Octopus bimaculoides | reverse complement strand
CCCATGTGAGCATGGGAACCTGAATGTTAAAACAAGATGATGAGTATATATATATTTATATATATATATATATATATATATACACACACACACATATATATGCTTGATTGCTAAATCTACATTTTTTCTTATTCTCTCTCTGTTTATTTCCTCTTATTCCTTTCTGTTGAAGAGCGTAGGCTCGAAATGTAAAAGACTTTCTCACTTTCCAGAGTGTCAAACTAATACACCTGCTTGTTGTTCATACACCTGTATTTGTCTTTTTTTTCTTCTGTAAATTTCAACTATATATATATATATATATATATATATATATATATATATATATATATATATATATATATATATGAATTCTTTTTAATCAAAAATTATTAATCATTTATAACAAAAAGAGATCTTGAAAAACAGCATATTAACATAGATTTGAGTGAGTGGAGTTTATGTGTGAGTGCCTTTGCTGTCTTCAGCTTTTCAAACACATTTAGTATAAAGTAAAAACTTCTAGGTTGTTATCTGTATAGTAGGAACTACGTTTGGTAGTGGTTATTATTTCTGGTTTAATTTCAGATTGTAGATCTTTAAAAAATAGTCTTCTTTTGTCCTTAATAATTGTTCCTTTTTTCCATGAGAAGAGAATATTTTTAATTGAACAAAGATCTAGATGTTCATTGCATGAAACATTCCTCTTCTGATGTGAATTTCATCTTTGTTAAGAGTCTTTTAAGGCTTGCAGTTTCCCTTAGGTTTGTATTGGAAAGTATTTTTTGGCTGTTGTGATTTATGAAGTTGTGGGTGACTACAATTGTAAAATTTCTGTGACCTCCTCCTTGTGAGAGTTTCTTCATAAGCCAAGGGTTAGGATTTGTTTTATTTTGGTTATGGTGTTTTATATTTTTTCAGTTATTTTGGTTCCTGAATTTTTTTTTAGTTCTCTCTCTCTTTCTTTCTTTTTTTTTTTCTAGTTGAGTCTATAAATACTATTCTTACATGTCTTGCCATGTTAAATGGGATATTGTTTTAGTGCAGAATGGGTGGCAGGATCTAGACTTTAGCTGTTGGTGCTTGTCCATGTCTTTGCAGTAGCGATTGATTATAATTGTCTCATTTTACTAAATTACTAAAATGTTCAGAAATGGAAATTCCCTTTCATTTATTTCTATTGTGAATTGGATTGATTCATGAATGTTATTGATTAATTTATGGAATTTTGTAGTCTACCTCAATTCTATTCTAAAATGTTGTTGTTGTTGTTGTTGGCACTCCGTCGCTTACGACGTCGAGGGTTCCAGTTGATCCGATCAACGGAACAGCCTGCTTGTGAAATTAACGTGCAAGTGGCTGAGCACTCCACAGACACATGTACCCTTAACATAGTTCTCGGGGATATTCAGCGTGACACAGTGTCACAAGGCTGACCCTTTGAATTACAGGCACAACAGAAACAGGAAGTAAGAGTGAGAGAAAGTTGTGGTGAAAGAGTACAGCAGGGTTCACCACCATCCCCTGCCGGAGCCTCGTGGAGCTTTAGGTGTTTTCGCTCAATAAACACTCACAACTCCTGGTCTGGGAATCGAAACCGCAATCCTATGACCGCGAGTCTGCTGCCCTAACCACTGGGCCATTGCGCCTTCACTGTTCTAAAATATAAAGCAGTTATCCAGAAGTCTTTTCCATTTTTCTTTTAAACAAGATTTGAAACACTCTAAAATAATCTCAGACTGGATTTTTCATCTTCTAAACATCTTATCATTAATATTATAAGAGGCAGTGTGACTATTGTGCCCATTGTTTTTCTTCATATTTGAAGATAATTTTGCTTATCAAAAAAGAATCAGTTGTTTTCAAGTACTAATTGTAATCCTTCTAGTATGAATTCTTTCAAGAATTTCTCAAGGATTATGTTTGGTTATTTGTCTATGCAGAATTGCTCTTCATTTTTCTGGATCGATAGATTGGTTTCTTCAAGCTGGCTCAAGGTTTCTTTCCTGATAGCATTATGCCACTGCATCGTATTGAAGATTTTGATGTGCTTGTTCCTCTAATCTTGTTTATGATGACCTTAGCCCATAGCAAATGACGGTTTCTGTCAGTGTAGAATGGTAGTATGACTAAGATGTTCTGCAGTATGTAACATCTAAGCAGATAATTTAGTTGATTGAACAAATGAACCTTCAGTCAAACAACTGAGAGCCATCCATCCATCTACCCAGAGAGAACCATTGCAGTTTATTGTATCAAGGATGTTGGTAAAAATATTAGCTTATAAAAGCATCGGTTCACAGTTTTTGTATTGCTTAGGAGGTGACAACAAAAAATTTACTTTTTTTTATTTTTTATATTGGACTGAAGTTCATATTTTTAAAAATCCCTGGATGATTTAACATGTGCCTTAGTTGAAAGTAATAGCCATCTTCTTGAAATTATCTTCCTAAATTTCAATTTCTAAAGAATGACTGTTACATTTCTGTCACCTAATACTATTCTTCTACCTTCTGTGTATGTAACATTATAACTATGGAATGAAATCAAAGACATAAGCTGTTATACACACTACATTTATATTTTTCATAACAAGTGATGATAAACTACGGAGTAAAATCAATGACATAATCTACCATAGACAGGACATTTATATTATATTAAATGCTATTTTTAAAAAAATCATGTAACCACATGGTTCTCTATAAACTTTCAATAATCTTATAGTTTTTAAAATAACTGTGGAAATTCCACATATAATGCATGTATAAAACAAGCAAACCTGTTAGTGAACACTCCATCTTAATATTGATCACAATATGTATTGTGTACCATTCAAGTTAGATCTGAACTTTACCCTTAATCATTCATACAGCTCTATATCCGTCTATCTGTGTAGTTTACTCACTCAGATTGGTTAACATATCAGTACTGTTGAAATGAGTTATAACTAGAATAGATTAGTTACCTTGATTATATTTCTATTTTTAACTTTTGTTGGCTGATCCAGTTGACATATCTCACTCACAATGTCTCCATATTATTTTGACAGCATATAACAGGAAAATATAAAAATTTTGCTTTTAGCTCCTACAATGCTTACTTTATGTGGTTGCTGGACCTGCTAGAAATTGCAGCCAGTTGTCCCATAAATCACTCAATACCTTCCTTTAAAATATGTGGGGCACATTGGATAATGTAATCTGTGGTATGCTATATCTAGAAAAATAAAAAAGATCAAGTAGTCATGGCTAAAAAACCTTTACTCATAAGTTTGTTCAACTAGGGTCAACAACAAATGATAAAAGAAGGTATGGAGGAAATTAACAAAGATTAAACCATTGAAAGAAACCCTTTAAATATTGGGTAAGAGAACTAGAATAATAAAGATAGAGAAGTAGAGTAGGAGTGTTTAAGAGTGGGTGGCATCCTGTGACATCTCTAGTTACACTGGAAGCAATGTATGGTAAACAGGCATTTTTCTAGATATAGGAGAGAATGATTGAGAGATGAGCAATGAAAGCATAGTCACTAGAAACTTGAATAATAAGAACATGGGTGATAGGGACATGGATGACAGACAGGTGAATGATAAGAGGGTGAAGGATGTGTGTGGATTATGGGGATGCTATGTATTCATGTCTTCAGTAAGACACCCGCTTCTGTGTCTCTGTAATACTTTCATATCCCTCAATTCTACACTCTACTCATTTGAGGAGTCTTGTTTTGTGAGTACTTGATGACCGTCCCAGTGCTGGTGCCACAAACAAAAGCATCCAGTATACACTCTGTGAAGTGGTTGGTGTTAGGGAGGGCATCCAACTGTAGAAACTATGTTAAAGTAGACATAGACATTGGAGTTGGCACAGGCCTCTGATTCATTACTTCATATTGAGTTGTCCAATCTATGCCAGAATGAAAAAAGGTTGTTAAATGATGATGATATATATATGTGTGTGTGTGTGTGTGTGTGTGTGTGTGTGTGTGTATATATATATATATATATATATATATATATATATATATAGA
>NC_068983.1:68624500-68629968 GCF_001194135.2 Octopus bimaculoides | reverse complement strand
AGGCAACGTCAACCTTGGCAGAATTTGAACTCAGAACGTAATGGCAGACGAAATACCGCTAAGCATTTCGCCCGGCGCGCTAACGTTTCTGCCAGCTCGCCGCCTCTGTTGTTCTATTAATCTTTTAATCTCTGACCTTCTTTCCTTTTTTTCCATCCCAGTTATGGTGCAAAAATTGATGCTGCCGACAACGAAGGCATCAGCCCCTTCATGGTATCTGTACGTGCAATGGAACCAAACTTTGAAATCATTATGATGCTCATAAGAAATGGTAGCAGCTTCAGCAGCCCTGCATGGTGTCCATCTGTGTTTTATTACATTTTACAGAACACTAATAAAATGGTAAGTATAGTCTGAAGTGGTGGTCAGTATTAGACTGTGATGTGATATGGAATACATTTCAGTTGTTTGTTTTCAGGTTAATTCTGATTGAGCAAAAACATTCCGACCAGGACCATTCTTTGCAGACAACATATTTAGGACTACATTACACAATGTATCCTTCCTTCTTTAAGCTTGTAGTGTGTAATTTGAGGGAGATTTGGTTGCTATTTGTAGCATGTTGAGTACCCTTGTTAACTCATTAATAGTAATACATAATACAATCCTGTTATGTAATGTTCAAAACACAATGTGCTGCCCGGTCTGGGAATTGAATCCACAATCTGGTGATTGTGAGTACAACAGCCTAACCACTAGGCCACATGCCTTCACTATAGACATATACTAGTAAACAATATCCATTCTTCTCTGTGGAACTGAAACCTGAACTATGAAGAAAGAGCTTCAAGATTGTCTTGATGGTACATACACCATATTTCTTATGAGGGCTTAAAACATCTCATGGCATGTGCACAAGTTCAAAGAGGAGATTTGTGGGTGCATTTTGCCCATTTCTACTATTATTTCTCCGTGCAGGGTAGCCTCTGCAGACCACTTCTATGATGCTGAACAATAGACCATATCAGATGTTATATTTTGGAGACTTCCACACTCTAATAGAGGACAAAGATGACTCAACTCCATTGATATTATTAGCAGAGATACACCACATGGAATTGAGAATCTACCAAAGCTAATGGAGGACAGGAATTCTTTGCACATTTTGGTAAAATGCATCTAAGTTGCAGCCATTTGAAGAATAATAGTCATTGTTATCTTTTGTTCATCTTTATTGGTGAAATTATAAATAAGAATAAAACTTCCAGAATATATGCCTATATGTTTTGAGAATAATTAAATTAAGTTTTTAAACTAACATAACTTGTATGAACTTAAATGTAAGCATTTTACACTGTCCTTGGCAACAATATTTTCTCTACTTTTATATAAATATCATTAAATTCTATTGATTATTCATAAATTCCTTTATAGTTTGAAATATAAATTCCAATTTGGAGAAATGTTGATAAATTAAATTGACATTAACTCATTTGAATTGTATTGAAATTGAGCTCTGTATACAATAGGCTCCTGATAATTATAACAATAATATCAGAACAAAACATTTTCTGTTGTTGTGAAATTTATTTGATTATTACAAATATAATTACAAACATCAATTTTCATGAAATAGGCATGTAATCTCAATTTTACTTCTAATATTTATTCCTTTTCTTTTTCTTATCGTTTTCAGATAGTTAACATGGCTCTGTTATCCTGCCAGCTTTCACCCGAACAAATTTACAAAACTGTACTGACATTCCTGTTAAATCTGTCTTATATTTATGAACGAGGTTATACAGATATACACTCACTGAATACATGTAGGACAAATCTTCTACACATGAAAGAAATGCGCCAATATCTCACCGGACTTGGCTACACCACATCACCTGTGTTGCCTTCACTGCAGTCATTATGTCGTAAAACTATACGACAAACTCTGAAAGAAAACTATGTCGGTAAACTTGAGGCGGGACTGGAACAACTGGGGCTACCACACACCCTAAAACTGTTTGTTCAGTTGAGAAACATTTAGAAGATATAATTATTGCTTACAAGAGAGGAGCAATGTGACAGAAACATAAGAACACAGCACAAAATGGTTTTCAATATTTAGCCTTGTCCGTCCAGTTTCTCGGTTCAGATCCCACAAATGTAATTTCAACATTTATAAGTTAAAAGCATAAGGTGGAGAAACAAACTGCATACATATATTATTGTATTTATCACTAGGTATACTAAACCAAATAAATACAAAGATTGATAAAGTAGGTACTTGTAATATGTTGGAATTGATTCATTACCTATATTTCTTTCCAATATTTTGTCTTTCACCAAAGTAGAAAATCACTATTTATAGAAACAAAGGCCAGACATAAGGGAGATATTTCAATGGCTCATTGTTTAGTACTTAAATTATAAGAGACAGCAGAAAGTTTCTCAGATTGTTAACTTCAGTTTTTCTCAGGGGTTTTTTTTTTCTTTTTTAAGAGTTTCATTCATTTCTGCTATTTCTCAAGCTGAGATTAGACTCATAAACATTTATTTAGGTAGCATTCCAACTCTCATATCTAGTAAGCCACTGACAAGTAGTACATAAACAACAACTTGTTACATGAACAACAGGTGTCTGAGTTAATAAGACAGGCAACTGAGAAGTTTGTAGTTCCTATTCCCTGCACCAACCAAGAAATTTCACTCATAAATTCTCAAGCTGAAAATAGGTTCAATAGGTTAGGATCAACTGACCATTGTAGATATTGTAAATTTGACCTGTAATTTGGTAGTTTGCAATATTGGGGTGCAACTAGAAGAGGAGCTAGTAGCCATTGGTTTCTATAAGAAGTCACTGAGACTGATTACCCATTAATGTTCAAGTAAGTGACATAAATATCTGACAATAAACTGAGCACAGCCAAGACCATGTGATTAAGAAGTTCAGTTAGTTACTGCACGGTTTCAAGTTCAATCATATTACACAGCAACTTGAAAGTCTTAAGATTAAAATTTGGTGGATTGAAAATGGTTAGAAGCTTGTTGTAGGGATATTTTTTGTTCATAGGACTTAATCCATCTCCCTGTCTAACACCTTCTTGACCCTTGGGTAGCATTTTAAAAAATTTCTTTATTGCCCACTGGGGGCTAAACATAGAGGGGACAAACAAGGACAGCCAAAGGGATTAAATCGATTACATCGACCCCAGTGTGTAACTGATACTTATTTAATCAACCCCGAAAGGATGAAAGGCAAAGTCGACCTCGGCGGAATTTGAACTCAAGATCATAACAGCAGACGAAATACAGCTAAGCATTTCACCCGGTGTCCTAACGATTCTGCCACCTCGTCGCTTGGGTAGCATTAATGGAGTATACTCCATTGTGAGCAGTTGAGCTATGTCACCAGTCTAAGGATAACTTGTTCTCTTTCTCACACCAGTCTCAAGGCCCTGAAAGAGATTTGGAAGCTACCCTTCTTTCTCAGACTAAGTCATATAAAAAAGAAAGGAAAAAGTAGAGAAAAATTTAGAAGTAGAGGATATGTAATTATAAGTTCATCACAGGATATGGCCAACCTATAAGTTTATCTTATTTTATGTTAATATGCAGAGAAATCATTTACATAATAAACAGTTGCATGAATGTTAAACATATAGTAAAAGAACAGTCAATAGAATATATGATCTGGTGATGGTTTGTGTTTGTAAGAATTAAATTAGAGTGAACCTGAAGATGTATGACGAGATAAAGAAGAAACTAAAATTTCAAGCATTACTATACCTCGACAGAGAAAATGGTGTAATTTTTGTATGAATATTATTGTGTTTCACCCCATGTGAAGCAGACCTATGATCAAAGGCATTCCAACCGTGACCATCTTGACAGCTGAAACCTTGCATGAATTTTTATAGCACAGACATGAGTAATAGAGTAAATCGATAGTAAGCGCTATAATTAAAAATCACTAAAATTGGTAGCTTATTTAATGTCTGTGACATCCTAAATTGAATTTGGGTTAAACAAAAGTGAGGCATATTGCTGTGTGGCAGAGTGATATAGAGATATTTCTCTTCTAATAAGGTGCTCTGCTTGGAATGTTAGTCTCTGCTTTGCCTCACAGCATGCCAAAAAGTTCAAAGCTTGATACACATTATTTAATTGAGTCATTAATCAGTTTCTCTTTTGGCAGCTAGTATTGATTTTTCATTGTACACCTGCAACCTGACCACTGATACATACACCTTGCCATTTTAAGGTATGAGCACACTGAGTAGTTGCCTTACAGGTTTAGGGGACCTAATGGTAATTTATATATACTATATAGGTGCATGTGTGGCTGTGTGGTTGAGAAGTTTGCTTCATAACCACATGGTTGCAAGCTCAGTCCTACTGCATGGCACCTTGGGCAAGCATCTACTACTATAGCCTTCTACTGTAGCTTAGTGTGTGTGTGTGTGTGTGTATATATATGTATGCATGTATGTATAGGTGGGCCAAAAGTCATACACCAAAACATTTCACATTCATATTACACTAGCAGAGATATCTGGTGTTGCATGGTGTTAAAATGTCATAGTTTTTTTTATTGTTTTACTTGTTCAGTGTGACTACGGCTATGCTGGAGCACCAATTTTAGTGAAAGAAATCGATCCCAGAATTTATTCTTTGTAAGTCTAGTACTTATTCTATCGGTGTGTTTTGCCAAACGGCTAAGTTACGGGTACATAAACACAGCAACATTGGCTGTCAAGCGTTAATGGGGGTACAAACACAGACACACACACACATATATATACATACACACACATATATACATGCGCGCACACACACACACATACACGCGCACATATATATATATATAAATGCATATATATATATAAACATGTGTATATATATATATATATATATATATCATCATCATTTAACGTCTGCTTCCATGCTAGCATGGGTTGGACGATTTGACTGAGGACTGGCGAACCAGATGGCTACACCAGGCTCCAATCTGATTTGGCAGAGTTTCTTCAGCTGGATGCCCTTCCTAACGCCAACCACTCCGAGAGTGTAGTGGGTGCTATTACGTGCCACCGGCACGAAAGTCAGTCAGGCGGTACTGGCAATAGCCACGCTCAAAATGGTGTATTTTATGTGCCACCCGCACAAGAGCCAGTCCAGGGGCACTGGCAACGATCTCGCTCGAATGCCTTTTCACGTGCCAGGAAGGCGATGCTGGTAACGATCATGCTCAAATGGTGCTATTTACGTGCCACTGGCACAGAAGCCAGACAGCTGCTCTGGCAATGATCAAGCTCGGACAGTGCTCTTAGTGCTCCAGTGGTACAGGTGCCATCACGATTTCGATTTCACTTGCCCCAACAGGTCTTCGCGAGCTGAGTTTAGTGTCCAATGAAGGAGAGGTTGGCATGGGTGTCAGTCGTTGAATTTGGTTCGATTTCGATTTCACTTGCCTCAACAGGCCTTCGCAAGCGGAGTTTAGTGTCCAATGAAGGAAAGGTACGCATAAGTGG
>NC_068983.1:68592818-68624490 GCF_001194135.2 Octopus bimaculoides | reverse complement strand
AAGCGGAGTTTAGTGTCCAATGAAGGAAAGGTACGCATAAGTGGGTTGGCTACACCCCTGGCAGAGGCTTCGGATTATGGTCTCACTTGGCTTGCCGTGTCTTCTTATGCACAGCATATTTCCAAAGGTCTCAGACACAAGTCATTGCCTCAGTGAGGCCTAATGTTTGAAGGTCGTGCTTCATCACCTCATCCCAGGTCTTCTACTTCCACAGGTTCCCTCAACTGCTAGGGTGTGGCACTTTTTCACACAGCTATCATCATCCATTCTCGCCACATGACCATACCAGCGCAATCATCTCTCTTGCACACCACAACTGATGCTTCTTAGGTTCAACTTTTCTCTCAAGGTACTTACACTCTGTTGAGTATGCACACTGACATTACACATCCATCGGAGCAAACTGGCTTCATTCCTTGCAATCTTACGCATGTCCTCAGCAGTCACAGCCCATGTTTCACTGCCATGTAGCATGGCTGTTCATACACATGCGTCATACAGTCTACCTCTTACACTGAGTGAGAGGCCCTTTGTCACCAGCAGAGAGGTAAGATCTCTCTGAACTTTGCTCAGGCTATTCTTATTTTAGCAGCTACACTTTCAGAGCACCCTCCCCCCACTACTAACCTGGTCACTTAGATAATGGAAGCATCATGCTGGAGAGTGGAGGTACCAAAGTGGAGGCTACCACCTGGCTTCAAAAAGCAGACGACTACAACTACATCAATGTCACCGAGTTGGACGCAGTGCTGAAGGGAGTGAATTTGGCCCTGAAATGGGGGCTGTGCCCCATCGAAATCAGGATGGATTCAGCTACTGTGCTTGGCTGGGTAGGATCAGTGATCACCAACAAGAAGAAGGTGCAAATCAAAGGGGCTGCGGAAATGCTAGTGAAGCACCACCTTGGGATTCTAGGGGAGCTGATTGGTGAGTTCGGCCTAAAGCTGAATGTGATCTTTGTGCCTTCAGAGAGAAACAAGGCAGTTAAATGACTCTGAGCTAAGGAGACTGCATGCCATGCATCATATACGAGTGTGGGTAGGACCCTGTATCTCACCAGGGGGATTAACGCTGATGTTACAGACAGAGCATCCAGAAGGTGGTCAGGAACTGCGACAGGTGTCAGTCCATCTACCCCGCTCCGGGTGTGCATGGAGACAATTAGCAGTGGATATAACACACTACTGGCAGGGGATGTATCTCTCGATGGAAGCGGTGTTCTGGTACAACATGTCACCCCGATTGGGACAGGCCGAAGAGTCTGTGCCAAATAGAGTGATATTCAAATATGAATGGCAGTGTCTGAATAAACCATTGAGATGCCCTATAGAAGAGAGAGGGCCCGATTTCGTGGAGATGGGAAATGAAGTCTGGATCAAGCCACCAAAAGGCATGCTGCACAACATAGTGGTACAGAGGAATAGTGGTGGTTGTCAATTCCAAAAATAACATCTCTGTGGATGGAATGCTGCGTCATGTCTTGGATGTTCGTAGGATTGTTGCTTTGTTGGATGATGATTGTGGAGAAGAGGAAGAGAACGAGGTTCCCAGTTTAAAAAGGTCACAACATGCAAGGTACCCATCTGGGCAGGTGGTAGATTTCGACACGGAGTGAAGTGAGGAGGTGATCTTTGAGATCAGGGGGGCGTGTGGGGATGAGCCAGAAGAAGAGGGCCATGATGTCAATGGTCAAGGGACTGACTGGAAGAGGAAGCATGAAACAGAAGTGGGGACAGGAGAAGGTTATACTCTTTTGACCAGCCAAGGCATTGCAAATGGATATGTGGGAATTGGCTCTCAGGTTGGAGATAGGAGCTGCTTGTTACTGGGTGACAGGGTAGGATAGGATCGCCAGAGTGACAACTACTAGACAGGTGCAGACGAGAGAGGAAGGTAGGTGAACCTTTTCATTTCCCACGCACTACAGTTTCTAAGACTTAAACATTTCTATGCATTTTCTAAAGCCTTAATTTTAGGAATCCACAGTATACCTAGACATTCCTTGCAGCATACCAGTATACTGTGGTATTTGTGCCATTGTATTGCAGTATAGAATTGAAACCCAGAGAGAGAGAGAGAGAGAGAGAGTGTGTGTATCATTCACTAGATTATGAATGTATCATGTGCAACAAACAAAACAAATAAACAATAATAGTGTGTTTATGAATGGTATGCATGACTTTGCTGTAATGCAATACCTGTTTCAACTTAATTTCAGACAAAAATTATGCAAGAAAGAAAATATTGCTTTCTAATTTTGGTGCAAGGTATGCAACTTTGAGGGGAGGGGTAAGTTGATTACATCAACCCCAATACTTGACTGGTACTTTATTTAATTGACTCTGAAAGGATGAAAAGGAAAGCTGGCCTCAGCAGAATTTGAACTTGGAATGTAATGAGGTGGAAGAAATGCTGATTCTGCCCACTTGCCACCTTCAAGAGAGAAAATAGTGAGTTATCATCATTACTATTTAATGTTCATTTTCCATGCTGGCATGGGTTGGAGGGTTTGACCATAGCTGGCAAGCCAGAGAGCTGCACACCAGGCTCCAGTCTGATTTGGCATGGTTTCTACAGCAGGATACCCTTGCTAATGCCAACCACTTTGCAGTGTGAGCTGGGTGCTTTTAATGTGGTACTGCATGAGTATTTTCATGTGGCACTGGCACAAGTGCTTTTTGTGTCGCATTGGCACAGGACTCTTGCAGGTCAATCCTCTTCACCAGAGAGAGCCCTTAACACTTCTGCTGTGAAGTACAGGTGCAAGAGCCAAAAGTTTTTAAGGAAGTGATATAGTGATTTGAATCAACCCAAGTATATAAGTGAACTTATTTTCTCAATCTTGATGGGACTTGTGCTTAGGACATAATTAAAAAAGTCACTAAACACTTAAGTCTGTCATTCAATTACTCTAAAGAAATGAAATACTAACGAATCTTTATTAAAGAGAAAAGATTTAGTGTTTGCAAACATAACATAACATTCAAAAACTCACTATATGCTGTGGTATTTTTAGAAAGAAATGTTGTTTTTAGTTCTAGGTCAGCCCTGCTCAAGCTGTCGTATAATGGAGGACATTCCAGCCATGGTCATCCGGTCTTTTTGTATATCAGGGACTACATTTTGCTGAGTGTATCCTTCTTTATTTAAGATAGCTGGGTGTGGTGTGTGATTTATAGCAGGTTGAATGATCACATAGAGGCTATAGGTCAGTTCAGACTGAGCAAACCTTATGATCAAAGACATTTCAGCCATGACCATTACATTTTTATCTTGGGTGTTAAAGATATGTCCCATTTTTCAAGATGGTAGGATGTAATTTGAGCAAGAATTGGTTGCTGTTTCTAGCAAGCTGAGTAACCACATAGAGGCTCCCATACCTTGTCATCTTCAAAGGTGTAAAATTTTGTTATTTGACTTTACAGACTGTAAACTTCTCTATCAAATTTGACCTTGCGTAAGTAAGAGTATGACAATAAAGTTGACCCTGCAATACAGCCCTATAATACGGCCTTCTCTAAAGAAATACCTGATACCATCATCATCATCATAATCAATGAAGTTTTGAAACTTTTGGCCAATCTTCACAACTGCATGGTTTCTTGTTCAGTCATGTTCGATAGTGCCTTGGTTAAGTGTCTTCAGCTGGGGCCTCAGGCAAGCCAAAGCCTTGTGAGAGAAATTTGATTGATGGAAACTGTGTGGAAGCCTATTGGAAGGGTCATTCTTGTTTTGGGGATGGTAGAGTTAACCTGTTGCCTTCGGGTGCTTTTAGCGAGACCATTCTGTTGTAAGTGGTCGGACTTGGTCTCTTGTCTGGGTAAACTTCTGCCTGCTAGTCTTGGAGACTAAAAGAAAGGTTGTGAGCATTGCCATTCCTCCTGCGACAAACTCATTTAGCAAAATATAAAAAAGAAAACCAAACCAAACCAAACTTAGATCTCCAGATGCAATTACTGTACACTGCATACTGATTCATCCCAATGCCATTGTAAACAAACTAACGAGAGAATCTTTACATGTTTGATTGACTTGTTAGAAATTGCAACTAAATCTCCACTAAATTACGCCCTTATTAAAAAAATGGAAGGACAGATTTTATGATATTGTCTAAATAGCTTTGCTTGAATAAAGTTGGGATAATCACAGTTGGAATACCTTCATTGTAAGACTACTTGATCTGCACTGACCTGGGGCTAAACAACAACATTGTATTAGGCAAGTCAATAAAGCAATCTCTGTGATTGTTTAACCTGTGAGAAATAGCAGCCAAATTTCTCTCAAATAGCACCTCACTATCTTGAAAGAGAAAGGACGCATTAAATAATGTAATCCAAGTTACGATATTCTTAAAAAAAAAAATGACCAGATAGTCAAGGCTGGAATGTTTTTGATTCTAAGTCAACTGAATAATATCTGATCTAAGATTAAACAATAACATGGTTGTTCTGAGTACTTTTTTTTTCTGTATGTTGAGTTCGTGATCATAAAGTTATAGGCTCAATCCGTGGACCACAAATCGTGTTCCCTTAAGCAAGGCACTTAATTTCATATTGCTCCAATTTTCTCCCTTGAAATGATGCAGTCCTCTCTTCCTCCAACTACCACATCCTGGAGAGTCTGCTAGGTCAAGAGTGAGAGGTCTGAGAAAGCACCTAAAACACAGTACATACTACCAAGCCATTCTCAATAAGCAGTACCTTTGATTATTAATATTCACCAGTGGTTAAACTTTAATCAACTCACTACATTTCAGTTTACAATATATCAAATTACTACATACCAGTTTATCATACACTATTATATGTCACACATCAGTTCATTATAAACACCTTCTCTGTATGTCACATACCAGTTCACCATATACAACATACCTATATCTTACACACTGGTTCACCATCTACAACTTCATTATGTCAGACATCAGGTCACTATGCACAACTTTACTGTAACCCACATGCCAATTCACTGCACGTTATACAATAGATATATTATACTTCAATTTACCAATGCACTAACTCACAGTCATTCTATAAAAAAAAAATTTGGTAAAAAGTTTTGTATGTAGTTACTTCCAACTTGCTCAATGTAGTAGCAGCTTTCACACAACAAAGCATTCACTTAACAATAATTTTCACATTACCTGTCACCAAACAGCAGAATTGAAGGAAACCAGTTTAAACCTGCTGTCTCTCTCTCTCTCTCTCTCTGTTTACATTTTTGTTTTCGTATGTTTGTTTATTTGCCCATGACCTAAGTGAAAGATTTAATTTTGGAATCTAATTTTTATTGTGACATTTCAAGGACTGCCAATGTTGTCTGAGAGAAATTCCCATGGACGAGAAAAACAAAAATTGTGTAGGTTTTTTTTTTTTTAAGTGAAATTTTTTTTTTAAATTTTCATTTTTACAACTCTTATCCTATTGCTGACTTTTACTCTATACTACTCTGTATTTCTGAGCAGATATAGAAATATTTATAATTAACATTAGAATATATAAAGATGAAAAACAATTTTAAAATAAATAATTAAATTTTTACAAAAGTTGCCTTATAAGAAAAAAAAAAAAAAAGAGTAAAATGGGAAAAAGATCAACAAAATACACCATGCTAGTTAATTGCCCATTATTCTAACTCTTCAGCATTCAGAGTACTCTCTCAAATATAATGCTTATTTATTCACTGTTTTCAATTACTCATGCATTATCTTGTAGCTTTGTGTTTTTAATGATGTGGTTGTATATTTTTAGAATGACATTGTAGGTTAAGTGTGAAAGGCCAGATCTTCCCAGTTTGAACAGAAAACAGGAAGAATATTTAGGCCTAATATGACTGGTTTAAATGCTAAAGGGTCAAAGACTTCACTTCTGGTTTTTGGCATATCATCATCATCATCATCACCATCATTTAATGTCCATCTTCCATGCTAGCATAGGTGGGACGCTTCCACAAGAGCCAGCCAGGGCAAAGCCTGCACAAGACTTCTGTGACTGTTTTGGCAGGATTTTTACAGCTGGATGCCCTTCCTAACACCAAGCACCCAGCAGAGTGGACTTAGTGCTTTTTATGTGGCACAAGCACAGGTGAGGTCAGTTTTGGTAAGGTCTTTACAGCTGGATGCCCTTATGATCAACAACCACTTTACAGTGTGGACTGGGTGCTTTTAAGTGGCACCTGCATGGGCAGGGTCACCAAGTACTTGCAAGACAAAAGAAAACTTTTAAGAGGGGAGGATGCATTGGAGGAGATAATGATGAAAAGGTTATAGTGAGAGAGAGAGAGAGACAGGTGTCTTGCTGTAGAGGAAGTACAAGGTTACCTGGCTAAGGAGAGAAAGATCAGGAATGAAGACAGAAACAGGTGTGCTACCACAAAGAAAATACACAGTTGCCCAACCTGAGGGAAGTGCAGGAGAAGGAGAGAGAGTAGGAGACAGCAGCATAGAGATGGTGGCAAAATGCCAGGCATACTCACAAGGAATGGGGATCAGAATATAAATGAGATGTTTGAGTAAAGGAAGAGAGATATAGATGGTGGCAAGTGCCAGGGCATCCCTTGAGGTTCAGTGCCATAATATAAGTGGCAGGATATTGTGAAGGGAGTGATTAAAGAGTGCGACTAAGTGGTGAAAAACCTGGGTATATATAGAGTTGGAGAGGCTACCAGATAGCAATGATAGAGAGGAACAGGGGTGTGAGGACAGGATTGGGGAGTGTGAGGACAGGATAGGCATAGTGTATGAAGGAGGAAATGTGAGCAAGAGATGTAGATTGGTTTGTTGGGGTAAGGTGAGAGAAAAAATTTTCTTGTTACATGTGGTTGGAACACCCAAGTTGGAGGCTAGCAGATAGCAAAAATAGAGTGAGACAGGGCATGTGGATAGAACGCACAGGTTGGGGGAAAGCAGAGTGCATTAATACAGTGGCACAGGGCCAAGAGAACAGGATTGGAGAGTGGAAGGTAATCATAATACATGAAATTTTCTTGCCATAATTCTGATTATGAAGCTGATATTGTCTGACCCTATATCAGTCCTGACAAATCAGCCCTCATCGTCGTCATCATCATCATCGTTTAACATCCGCTTTCCATGCTAGCATGGGTTGAACGATTTAACTGAGGACTGGCAAGCCAGAAGGCTGCACCAGGCTCCAATCTGATCTGGTAGAATTTATACAGCTGGATGCCCTTCCTAACGCCAACTACTCCAAGAGTCTAGTGGGTGCTTTTACGTGTCACCGGCATGAGGACCAGTCAAGCGGTACCGGCAACAGCCATGCTCAAACAGGTGTTTTTTACAACATGCCACCTGCACGGGAGCCAGTCCAATGGCACTGGCAACGACCTTGCTGGAATGGTTTTCTAACGTGCCACCAGCACAAGTGCTAGAAGGCAACGCTGGTAACGATTACGCTCTAATGGTGCTATTTACGTGCCACTAGCATGGAAGCCAGACAGCTGCTCTGGCCTATGTATGATAAAATGCATTCATTCTAGCTATGACCATTCCGGCTTTAAGGCATAGCGTATTTAGGACTACATTATCAACTGTCTTCATAGTTTGGTTGTTATTTCTAACAGGCTGAATGACCATTTAGAGGCCTTCTCTTTCATATAGGTGAAATAGATAACTGGCCAACTAAATAAACCTTTTCCAATTCCATTTTATTATTGTAGCTGGCATGATGTAAATTAACCTTTAATACCCAAGACATGCCAAAGGTCATAATGGCATCTGCAAGACTCCATAAAAGAGTTGAGGGCCCAAAGCAAAGCAGATTGATCCTAGTAAAATTTCAGCTCAGATCATAGAGTAATAAAACTAAATACTACTATCAAACATTCATTTTGTAATCAGAATGTATGAAATATTTTGGCACTGCCTATTTGGTGTTGCTGATTTAACATCAGAAGTTTTAAGGTTTCTCTTATTCTTTCCCTCTTGCCTATGTGTGTGAGCAAATTTCTCTATGTATATGAAGAAAGGGCAAGTTTATGTCATTTGTGTTCAATTAATAACTTGTAATGTTTCTCTCTCCATATCTGTATATTTGTGCATGTACATATATGTGTTTACCTCCAGTGCCAAAAAAATACTGTCACCAAAACAGGTTCTTTGTCCAATTATTCATGCCAAATTTCCAGTGTCCAAAAGGCTTCACCCAATCATTTCATTCTGGTAATCAGAGTATCATTTGGTGTTAAATATGATTATACACAAAACTGAAGAGAAATTTTCCATTCACTTCAGTATAATTGTCCAAATAGTCCTCACTTGGATCTGTGTGAAATATGCAGTGACTGGTGTTGAGGTTAAAAGATCTGACTAATTATTTTAGAATGCCTGTTTCAGATATTATGTTGAATATTTCTGAGTTCAAATCCTGTTAGTATCATTGTGACGTCATGTTATAATATACTTGAGGTCAGGGAAACTATTTGATATAATTATTTATTACTTCCTTTTAAAGATTCCCCTGTCCACTGAGTTAATATTTATGTCTCTTGTCTAGTAAGTTGGTATTTATCTCCAGTTTCCAAGGTATTAAAAAGATGAGGAAAAATGAATATTCATTTGGTTATTTATCATAGACAACTTTTTTGTACAGTTGGAAGTGAATTCAGCACAACAATAAATTATTTTGGCCTGTGACATAACTGTACAGCTTAGTGAACCAGTTCATTGTAAAAAAATTGTTTTCACAATAGACACAGCACAACACCAGTGACAGGATATGAACTACCAATCACTTGGTTGGTTAATCAGTAAGAACCTCTATCCATTTAGCCCTCTCTTGTTTGTTGTCTACTTAACTATTCCATTCTATAAAGATGAGAGTTTCCAGCTTTCATCAAAACCGTAACTATGGAGTCAAATAGCCTGTTCTTTGACAAACCATCTGCAGTGGTTAGGTTATCGTTTGTATAGTGGTCAGTTCAGTCAAATAAATTCCTTATATATAAGCTCTTTTATCTAGTGCAGTGCAAGAATTTGTTAGATTGTATTATTTTTGCCATTAAAAAATATAACAAAAAATAAAGAAAATATAATATTTTAAAATTGTTTTAAACAAAAACTAGTTGAAGACATCAGCTTTTGAAGTTGATATTTTGACCTCACCTCCAACATTTTGTGTGTCAGTCATGCATGCAAACAGATATTTGAATAACATGTACCTAAGTGCACCAAGACTGACCCTGTAAAGTTGGTTTTTCACACAAAGAAAAAAGATGTATTTGATAACTACAAATCATCAGTGGATGAAGCTGTTCATTGTTCCATAAGTTTTGGGGGAAAAAAAAAACTTACATTTGTCTGGAACACAGATTAAACATAAAATTTGTATACAGAGAAACTTTTTTTCATCAAAAATGCTAACAACTTCTTGTAGCCCTTCCTTATTCTTAAGCTTTCCTTATATCTAGATCACAAGTCAAAATTATATCTAGTGGTAAATGTGAGCAGTTCATGAATTTACTGTTCTGACTAACCCTGTTATTGGCCTCTTCACTAGGTAATGGAGCCTGTAGTATTTCTTCTTCTGATAACACATCACAGCACACATAGATCAGCACTGGGATTCTATACCTGCTGAGCAATTGCCCAGTGTACCAATGCCTAGAGACTACTGCTCTTGTGCATCTATCACATCTTGAATCCTGGTTCTCTGTAATCTTGCCCAAGAGCTCTCCTCACCATTGCTGACCCTGAGAATAGAGTATCAAGTCCCTAAAATACATATTGAACAAGGATTTCATGCTCTCTCTGGCACTTTAGGCTTTCCACGTTTGGCTCCTTAACTTACAAGTTTACTCTTTTACTTGTTTCAATTATTTGACTGCGGCCATGCTGGAGCACCGCCTTTAGTCAAGCAAATCAACCCCAGGACTTATTCTTTGTAAGCCTAGTACTTATTTTATCGATTTCTTTTGCTGAACCGCTAAGTTACGGGGCATAAACACCAGCATCGGTTGTCAAGCGATGTTGGGGAGACAAACACAGACACACATATATATACATATACATATATACGACGGGCTTCTTTCAGTTTCCATCTACCAAATCCACTCACAAGGCTTTGGTCGGCCTGAGGCTATAGTAGAAGACACTTGCCCAAGGTGCCACGCAGTGGGACTGAACCCAGAACCATGTAATTTGGAACTTTTCTCAAAAAGTTTCTGCCATGAGAACCAAGACTTCAATTTAAGTTTCCAAGTACTGAAAACTTGTTTTGTAGACTCATTAACATCACCCCAGTACGTAACAGCTTTCATAAGACATTCATCTACACCTGATTTCTTTAGCACAGACCAGGGTACCATGAGTGGATTGTTTTGAGTGAAGAATTTCTCTTGCAGCTGTTTTACTTGAAATGTGGTACTTGTGGTTATACATCATGATACACACCCCAAACTGCAGCTTATCTAATCTGTCTTCTAAATTAACTTCATTAAAACTTTCAACTACAATCAAGACATGTTTCATCAGTATCAGGCCTCTCTAACTGCCTCCACTATTCCTGATGAACTTTTTGCTTTCTCTGCCTTCCTTTTCCTAACAACTTTATTGAAACTAAACTTGATAGCTGGCTCCATTTGAAGGTAATTTCTCAATGTCCTTAATCATTATGGCACCTGTGCCCAGCGTCGCCTTCCTGACACTTGTAAAGACATTTGAGCGAGATCGTTGCCAGTGCCGCTGGACTGGCTCCTGTGCAGGTGGCACGTAAAATACACCATTTTGAGAGTGGTCGTTGCCAGTACCGCCTGACTGGCCGTCGTGCTGGTGGCACGTTAAAGCACTCAATACACTCTCGGAGTGGTTGGCATTAGGAACGGCATCCAGCTGTAGAAACTCTGCCAAATCAGATTGGAGCCTGGTGTAGCCATCTGGTTTCACCAGTCCTCAGTCAAATCGTCCAACCCATGCTAGCATGGAAAGGGGACGTTAAACGATGATGATGATGATTGCAAGACTTCATTTCTTTGGTATTTTTACTGCTAGCTATTACAAAATCTTTTAGACCTCGATTCCACATTTAAGTTCTTTCTTTAAACACCTTACTCCACTGCTCCTCATAAACACAAAACATTGACAGACTTCTAGATATACACGAGGTCTACCTTTTCTTGTAGCAACCTGATGTCTCATGCTCCTTACTTTTCTCTCACTCTTTCCATGCCTGTCTCTTTTATGGCTCTGTTATTGTACCATTGTCAGCTTGTTCTACATACAAATCTGGTTTGTGACTCAGAGGAAAATCCAGTTGTCTTCCATATTCCAGTCCATTATCTCCTTCTCTCTATTACACAATACTTCTTGGAAGTTACAATAATCTTTTAGCTTGTATACCTTCTGAGCCTAAACCTGACATTATTTATAATTTTGCTAGTCTGTTTTCTTGAGAATATAGGGTGTCTGGCTCTAGAATCTCTACAATCAATCCAGATCTACCTTTCATTGTACAAACCCTAAATTCTACACTTGAAAAGAGTGTTGGTGAGATCATCAGATGATAATCAAACCAGGGGTGTTCACAGTCATTACAACAGACAGAATGCCTTATAGTATTTGATCTTATGATGAAAGCAAAGGTTTTAACATTATGTGAGAAATGCTATACAACTGAGAACTATCAAAAGATGTTCCCATGATTGCTGCATCAGCAGTAATTAGCATGTTGAGAATCAAATTTATCCCGTTTGTAATGTAATTCGCTTTGAAATTCTGCTAATTGAAAAAAAAATCCTCCATTAATATGAGAAACAAATTGTTGAGAAAAAAGTTCAGAAACCAAGTCAACTTTATTTGGTGCCGTTACTGCCTCCAAAGGATTTTGTTGCTGTCATAACTGCAGCCTTCATACCTTTACAAAGGGAAATAATCACATTTGGCATGTTATCAGGTTTTTTTTCCTTTGAGCCTCCTGCTGTTGTTACTTTATCAAAAGTCTTGGTAAGGTCAACAAAAACAATGTATCCTGATATCTCTCATACTTTTTTCTGTAACCTGATCCAAAGGAAATGCCAAAATATTTCTTTCTTTATCTAGCTTAAAGTCATGCCGGGCTTACTTGAGTAATGAGTTTGTTTAGGTAGAATAGGACAAACCAGAAATTTACTAACAATAATAGAAAGGGAAATACCACTGGGATTACCAGAAATTACTTTATTGCTTTAGTTTTCTGATGGAAGCATCTTCAAAAACCTAAGGAACATGCCTGCTCTTCCATATTAGCAAAAAGTTTACCATGAATTTATAATTCAATTTAAAATCTTTACCTTTACATGGGTAGTAGAAAAATGCAAATTTCCCTGGATGATGATCTCATGAATATATTATCCTAAGCAATTGCCTCCTTTGGTAAATTGCAGTACTTTATCTGAAATGTGAGAGGCCTTACTTTGAAGACAAATAAATATTGTTGTGTATGTATCAAGCTATAGTCTTCTCTACCTTGCTTTACAAATCAGACTTGACTCCTTATAGATCCAGGTTGATGCTTGCATCACATCCATGACTGAAGCATTTCTTATCCAGTCTCAGATGGATCAGTTTTAAGATTCATATGTTATAATAAAAGAAATAATCCAAGTCATCAAAATAGTTGCAGGTATGGCTGTGCTTCAGAAGTTCAGTTCTGAACCACATGGTTTTGAGTTCAAACCTCACTGCATGGCACCTACCTTGGGTAAATGTCTTCTGGACCAACCAAAGTCTTGAGTGGATTTTGGGATTTTGTAGATGGAAACTGAAAAGAGGCCTGGCATATCACTTTGCATTTGTTTTCTATGCTGGCATGGGTCGGACGATTTCACAGGATCTAATAAGCTGCAGGACTGTTGAGCTGATGTCAGCTTTGGCATGGTTTCTACAGCTGGATGCCCTTCCTAAAGCCAACCGCTTTACAAAACGTACTGGATGCCTTTTTTTGAGCCACTGGCACTAATGAAGTTGCCAAATAACTTGTAAAACAGGTTAAAAAAAAAGAAAGAAAAAGCTCCCTTGGCTATGTATGTTTGGGGGTTGTGTTTGAGAGTGGGGTGGCCTTATGCCAAGTGGTGTATAATCATCACCATCATCATTTAATGTCCATTTTCCATGCTGGCATGGGGAATGCATTGATAGGAGCTGACCATTTGAAGGGCTGTTCAAGCTCCATGTCTGTTTTGACATGGTTTCTGCAACTGGGTGCCTTTTATGCAGCACCAGCACTTACAAGCCTGCAAAATTAGGGATGCTCAGCTGGAGAGGGTTGCAATGGACCAGCCTGTATGCAAAGGCAACCACGCTTGTACTTAACTTGACATGTCTTTTCAAGCACAGCAAACTGCCAGGAGTCTCGGTCCTCTGTCATCCCCTCTGTGAGTCCCAACGTTTGTAGATCCTTTCTCACCACTTCGTCCCACGTCTTCCAGGGTCTACCCCTTCCCCATGTTTCCTCTACAATTAGAGAAGGCAAAACACATAGGCATTTATTTATGAGTGTGTGTATTCACGTGTCTTTTGTGTTTGTTTCCATTCTGTTAAATCAACTGTCCACTTCATGCTTTCAAAACCATGTGGAATAAAACAGGTATTATTATTTCAAAAACAAGTAAAGGTTAGTATCAGGAAAGGCATTTGGCTGTAAACCAATGTTGCAATAACATGCAAGCATGGAAAAACAAATGTAAAAATGAGCAATCTATGACTGAACAAAAAATACATGGATGAAGTGTGACGCCTGAGGTTTCATTCTCAATTTTAAGCAATAGTCATCCCTGGAGCATTAGGGAAAAGATAAGGAACACTATTTATCTGATGTTCTTTATTACACCCTTAAATCATCAACAGAAGAATGGTATTTGAAAATTTTGAAGTTAGCAACAACAGAACAGTGTCTAACAAATTGTTGCTGGTTTCTGTGTAAAGTAGAAGCATCACTTAACAATGTTAGTTAAGCTTTAGCAGACATTCACCAAAAAGTCCTCATTCATGCTTGATAATACATCCAACTTCAAGTTAACCCTAGCAAAGAAAACACAAAAAAACAAATTATAGAAATTAGTATCACATATATTATGTGTATATATATAAAGTATGTGTATTGAGCATATGTATATATTTTTAATATCTGTACATTCTCATTGTTTTGTTTTTATAGTTGGATACACTTTCTACAGCTTTGCATCCAGCTGTGAATTAAGAGAGGAACATATTATTGAAGATTGCAATACTGGATTCATCATCCCTATCATAATCAACCATACCATCATAATCATCACGTGTTTTCGTGATCACTTCAAAAGGATGTCACCCTGTTAGATGGGGTGATACCTTTCAACTAACCAAGAATAAAGGGCTGAGTTCATCTACCTGTAAACACAACAGTAGGTAGTACTATAAACAGACAAGAGTTGTTTCTCCAGTGAGAAAATACAGAATATTCCACCAAGCCTTCTAAACAGACATTCAAGAGAGTTTAACCTTTGTTTTATGGTATTGTAGATAGAGTGACAGTATTTTAAAACCTCCTCTTGGATAGGACACCTTGTTTATTGCATGTCACATTCTCAAGACATCTGATATCTTTCATCACAGCTGGGTGAATCTACAAACACAGCAAAATATTGACAGTAATTTTGAACTGGAGTTTGTAGTACAATATCTATTTTCTCAATCATTTTGCTGCCTTCTTAAGTTGACTTACCCTACCTAGATACAGAACGTGATGTATACCTTCAGTACCTAGGTACACTACGTACAATCATCAGTCATATCACAATCAATAACTTATCAAACACTTCAACACCATCTAACATCTTTCTTCTCATAAGTGGGATAAATTTTGTTAAAGCAATTGATTGCTTTTATAGCTGGATGCGCTTTCTACCACTATCTACTAAACTACAAATATCTTTAGTAGCAAGGTTTCAACTCATTCATGTCCATGTGGTTGGCAGTCCAGTATCACAACCTTGTTATTTTTAAATGCTTATTTGATGTACATAGATTGAATGTTAATATCATTGCAAAGTTTAACTTTCCAAATTGAAAAGTGCAGACATCTAAGAGTGGACATGAAAACAACAGGAAGACAAAAAATATGGTAAAAGTGGACAAAAAAAAATAGTAATAATAATTATAAAATCAATAAAGGTAATATGATTCAATATGTTAGCACAGGGTAACAAATATGTAGTGGGGAAAATGTAGTTGGTTGAACAACCATCACCTCTCCCATACAGTAATAAGATAGTAAAAACTAAGAACTGCTGAAAAGAAAACTTACTGGTTTAATCCATTGCATACTTCTTCAACCTTTGAGGGGTGACAACACACCGAACATCGGTTCTTGGCAGGATCAAAGAGATTTGGAATATATTTTGGACCAACTCTTTTCAAATCTGCAATAGATACTTGAGCAACTTTTCCGAGTAATTCCCTGTAAAGAAACATTGAAATTAAACAGATTAGAGATCATATTGTTAAATGAAATGATGCATTCTATCAAAAACAAGATGTACATTGACTATGAGGCTAAGTTAAGGAAATTTTGCAAGAAAACTAAGGAGCTTTACTTGTCATATCTCAGAATAAGCCACATAACTTTCCTTTACTCTTCAGCACAGTTGCACCTTAAAACTATGTATGTAGTCTACAAGCTAACAAGGAAACTTCTATATAAGTCACTCTAGAAATAGCAGTCAAATCTTCTCCAAATTTCACCCTACTGCCTTAAAAAAAAGGGGTATATATAATAATGTTGTCCTAAAAAGCAAAAGGATGATCAAATCAAGGCTGATCTGAAGTAAATAATAATAGCAATGTCGTTTAGTTCAATTAGAAATTCAATTCTGTAGCATTAAATGATGCCAAATTTTAACTTGAATCATAAATTTTTAAAGAAAATTTGCCATTAATGCAAAACCAAATTTCAGCCTCTTTATATATATCACTGAATTTTGCCTCATATTTCACCAGTAATTATTGAATTAATTTCCCTTTCCCTTCCCTAAGACTTTATGAAAAGTTTATGAAAAATATTTCATCAATTTGAAAATGAAAACAGAAAAACAAACTTGTTAGAAAATATATCCCTGTGACGATCAAGTGAACAAAGTGACTTCTCTTACCTGTTGTAGTTGTGATCAACTCTCTTCAGGTATGACTTCAGTGAAGCCATGGAAGCATCAAAAGTAGTCTTCTCTTGATTAATTATTTCGAAGATCAGACTACTGCGAGCACTCTCCAACTCTAACTCAATATAGGGAGATTCACCAAGTATGTAACTCATCTGGAAAGCAAATCAAACAGAATTACAGCAAAAAAACTTCTGGTAATAAATTAAGAACAGCTTCAGTTTTCTGATGCTGTTTGGTCCCACATTTTTGTAATGTGGAGTCTGATCAAAACGTATTGAGACTAGTGTAATAAAAAGAAAACTACAACATATATCAATTCAGTATTTAATTTCCTTTGAAGTAGTCCCATTCAGAAGCCACACACTTCATCCAGCATTGTTTCCATTGATGAGAGTATTCCTCAAACTCCATTTTTAGGATAGCAAGCAGCCATCTCGGTTGCATTCTCCTGATTTCTTTGACATCTTGAAATCTTGTTGGGGTCTTCCACTGTAAAGGCTGAGCCTTGGTTTCAGGGTCATAGCCATAGCCCAATGATTCATCACCTGTTATGACCATTTCCATCTTCATTGACACAGTCAAGGAGACCCTGTGCAGCTGAAACCCAATCTTTTTGATATGACCACTCCCTACACACTTTTCTTACAAGCACTGCTATAAATAACAGAACATGTGTGGTCAATCTGTGTCAAGCAATTTCATTCTGTGTACTTTAGCTCAGTTACCATAGCAACAGTTCTGATAGTTTTTGATCACACCTTGCATGTACTGAATTAAGTGTTTTTCACAGACACAAACAAGAAGAGGTGTTGCAGCACAAATAATACAACAGTTTAGTCTGATATTGATGATAACACCACAAAAGTGTAAGAGGCACAGTATCATAATTTGGAAAGATCTGAGCTTCAAAATGGTAAAACAGCAAGTGAGAAATTCTATACTATAATAACTACAGCTTTAAACCTTTGCATCAGTTCCATTTTTCTTTTTTTTCAATTTTCGTCTGAAATGAGTTGTCAGTTGATGAAAACTAATAATTCAAATAAGTTATTTGACTACAATTCCAACTACTCCACAGAAAAAGGAAGGGTATCTGTAACAAACCAAAACTTATTGCCTATCCTCTCTCAACAACAATAGTAAATTATTTTAGAGGGTTCACAACCAATGCACTTTCATAAAATCAAATGACTGAGCTCATTTTCCTCATCATCATCGTTTAACGTCCACTTTCCATGCTAGCATGGGTTGGACGATTTGACTGGGGACTGGTAAACCAGGTGGTTACACCAGGCTCCAATCTGATTTGGCAGAGTTTCTACAGATCAGATTGGAGCCTGGTGTAACCACCTGGTTCACCAGTCCTCAGTCAAATCGTCCAGCCCATGCTAGCATGGAAAGCGGACGTTAAACGATAAACATATTAATCTATTGCAAATAACATTTCTCGATAATCTGTCAGTCAAGCTTGGCAGCTAGGTGAAGCAAGGTGTTTTGAATTAAAGACACTAAACTCTGAAACAATAGATTATGGAATACATTACAGAAGAGTTAAATAAGACCTGTGAGCTGGTCTAGTGCAATATCTTACAAAGTCAGTTAGAGTACTGAAAGGTAAAAGAAAAAGAATAAAAGAAAGATGCTTACCACTATATTCTGTGCCATTTTAAAAGATTCTATTAAGTTAACAGATTGGCCGAGAACCAGACACAACAAACCAGACTCTTCATTTATTGTCATACTGTGTACATAAAACCAAAAAATACATTAGATTGACAGGATACAAGATATATACATATACTGAGCTAAGTGTCAATGTAAAAGGAGATTGATAAACTGGAGTTTTAATTCTGATAATTCACTTACATAATTTACATATGTGCAATTTACAGTTTAAATGTTATTCTACACTCAACCCTAAATTACACCTTCAAAAATATAAGGAAGTTTTAACTAAAAGGCTTTCTATGTGTTGATTTTACACCAATTTTTGCACAATATTCAGCCTTTAAATTTCTATATTTTACATTAAAGTATTGTATTTGTCCCCTTTTTTAAATCAGTAGAAAATGGCTGCCACTGCTAGCAGGCCAAGTAACAAGAGTGAGTTTCTTCATTGATTTAGCAGCAGGATGTGCTTTTTAGTCATCATGAATGTATGAGAAATGTTGTCAATATTAGCACTCTGTCAGTTACGATGATGAGGGTTCCAGTTGATCTGATCAACAGAACAGCTTGCTGGGGAAATTAACATGCAAGTGGCTGGATATGTATACCCTTAATAGAGGTCTCAGGGAGATTCAGCATGGCACAGAGTGTGACAAGGCTGGTCTTTTAAAATATAGATATTACTCATTTTTGCCAGCTGAGGGGATTGGAGCAATGTGAAATAAAATGTCTTGCTCAAGGACACGTGTCACCAGGAACTGAACTCATGACCTCATGATCATGAGCCGAATATCCTAACCACTAAGCCACGTGCCTTCACAATGTTAATACACAAGACTAAAAGAAGAGCTTTAATTACATGTCAAGCAACTTTTTTTGTACTTTTTCATGTTTTTTTTTTTTAATCCCAATTATACAGTGTTGGTGCTTATGTCTAGTTTGTGTAGCATTAAGTAGATAAGAAACAAACAAATCTAAGCCTGGATAGGGTAACCTTTTTTCTCAGGTAGGATCGAGACTTGTCACTTGCAAGCTGACAAGCCAATTGTCATTACAACACTACTAACACTGAAAGGAATTATGCCTGTGGTAGCTATTTAGAGCTGGGTAAATGTGACCACTGTGAATTGCTTCTGGTTAAGACCAGTTTGCAATATTGTTGGAACAATTGTTTTCACAGATGACATTTCTAACACTAACCATTCAACTATCAAGGAGAGGAATCTTAACACTGATCTATGTACTTCAGTCTGGTCAAGTAGGGCAGCATTTCAACCTCCAATTATTTATTATTTTGGTCTTGTTATTTAAAATAGCTGTACTTACTTATAACTGTAGGAAAGACCCAAGCCTCTAATTTGCTTCCACATTGGGCCCTCGCAAAGAGTGAGATACTGTAGCAGAACCATAAGAATTGCCAGATCTGGGTTGTCATAGGATATTTGTACAGGCACGGTAAGGTAGAGGTAAGCAGATTCTTCTGAACCGATACCAATAATCACATGTGGATTGGGAATTCCCTCAAGTGGCTGGATATACTCTGATGTACGCCTTAAGAAGGGTCTACAGGAAAATACAAAATAAAAATTTGTTATCATTTCTAATTTTCATTCTTAAATTTAAGAATAAAAATTAGAAACATAATATTTTATAAAAAGTAAGTTTTAACATAGGCACCAACAATCCTAATAATAATAACAAGAAGAAGAAGAAGAAGAAGAGGAGGAGAAGGAGAGCGCAAATCTCCACCAAGGCAACATCAATGTCCTCTCAACGATTAGCCGGAGATGATTTTTAAAACAAGAAATATACTCGACTGCTCTCACAAACGAGAATACTAAAAATGAACCTGACCGCTCTCAACAAAAAAAAGCCAGAAAAATAATCCAGAATCCTTATCCGGTACCTGATTGATTTCAATGGTAGTAATGGAATATGAAGGTAGGTGTGAGGGCCGTGTTTGTAATGCTGTGTATCATCTGCAGTGGGAACAGGGACAGTTTTCTCTGTGAAGGCCTTTTTTAGTCTCTTCACTGGTATAGTGTCTTTACAACCATTAAGGTCTATAGTGAAACATTTCTGTGCATGAAAGAAAATAGAAAGGACCTGCATACAGTGCTTTTAACAGAGGTTTAACAACATCGTTGCGCACAAAAACATGATTCCAAGAAGTAAAGCTTCCTTCAAGGCAGAGCTGGAAATGCAGTTGTCAAGTGGGTAAGCTGTTTTAAACAGGAGTGATATATTCAAAATTGGTAAAACTAAAAATTGTCGAGGATAAATCAAATTTATCATTGTTACTGAATATGTTAATGTTATTTAATTTCTGAACGTTTTGTTGCCGTTTGTTTATGTAGCTTGATTTCTGTATCCTTCAGTTTCTACTAAGATAGAGACACGAGTAAAAATAATAATAGAGAAACGAAAATAAAACTTTGGAAACAGCAACGCTGCCATAACTTACATGGAAACCATGAGCATGGTTTCAAGGGAGATAATCAGAGAACGATTTGAAAGTCAATGTAAGATCATATGGAAAATAAATATAACATAATCCAGAATCCTTGTCCGGTACCAGATAGATCCCAAAATCTAATCAGTTGGAGCCAGTCACGAGGCCAAACATCACTGAAAGTTTTATCCAAATCCATCCAGCGGTTCTTGAGATATCTTGTCCATGGATAAACAAACACGACTGAAAACAATACCTCAGCCTTAATGAAGGCGAAAGTAATAATGATGATGATGATGATGATGTTGATTTCAAATTTTAGCATAAGGCCAGCAATTCCAGGGCTGGGGACAAGTCAATTACATTGATCCCATAACTCAACTGGTAAAGATGAATGAAATACCACTAAGCATTTCGCCCAGTGTACTGATCCTGTCAGCTTACTACCTAATCGACAACAACAACAACAATAATAATATAGGCCACAGCAAATATTCTGCTCAATATCACAGATTTGCTTGACCTTCACTAGTTAAACATGTCCCTTGGTGGCTGACAGTATGTACATCTCTGATCATGAGCAATAGGGGGGGGGGGAGCATCATAGTCGTGTTGAGAGTAATTCATTGGGTTTGAATAATCCACCAATGGAAACATAGGTATTTCATTCATCATCCTTTAACAAACCTTATTCAGAGACTTATTGAGCAGGAAGGGCTACTTGACCTGAAGAAAGTTCTAACTAGGCCCCCACCTGCGAGGTCATGTGCTGTTTACCTTGATATGAGATCATGTCGCGCACATATGGTTGTGATGCATTGCCTAGTGTAGCCTTCTCAGATGGGTAGTCATGATGGATATATAGGGCTTCGTATAGTTGTACCCGTGTCACTTTGATGGTATGCATTGCTCCCTCACTCAATAATAATGAAATAATAAAGGTTCTTGAGACTTGAGGAGACTCCTCAAGGTAACATTCCTGGTAATTAAATTAATATCTTATAGTTTTTGAATAATAAAAATCATGTTTCTCATCCAGGTACAAGGCTAGAAATCTTAAGAGGGGATTAGTTGATACCCTCAACTCTAGTACTCAACTAGCATTTTATTATTACAATAATGATTTCTAACGAAGCCACAAAATTATAAATTATTTGTGAATACACAAACTGAAAGGAATTTAGGTTGGCACTTAAATCATGTTTGCCATATCAATGTACTTGAAACTTGAGACTATCTCCAAGATGCAACATCATGGCTTCTTGGTAAGAATTAAGGATTCATCTCTTGAACATCCTTGGTAGCTGAGGGTTTAATCTGCACTACATATCACAATCCTCTTTCTCAATAAGCACATGGTTGATACAGAAGAGAAAAACATTAGTAATAATAATAGGCCAGAATGTTACCTTGATTTGTCAGTACATTGTTCACTAGAGTCAGGTACAAATGTTTTCCATGGCTGCTCTAGTGGCACATCAAGTTTCAACAACTTCAGGTTAGCAGTCATATGGATACACAAATTATCACCCTTTGTCAAAGCTGAACGAAGTTTCTCCATTTTCTCAATGATCTTTAGATGAAAATAGAAAAAAGGCATTTAAAAACAAGATTTTTTTATATGAAATTATTGGAATATGTTATGGTATTGCAGTATGAACATTTACTTGATGTAAAGGAATATTGAAGCCATCAAATATTACTAGTTCACAGCATTATTCCACTATATAAAAAAATTACAATACATCAACAATATTTCCAATAACCTTATTCCAGAAAATTTTTTTAAAGCACAACCAATATTAGAGAGCAATTATTCAAAATACATGCTGTCATAGATGAGGGTCACCAATAAAATAGCAGTGTGAGTAATGTAGGGACCTGCAATAACTAAACATGTTGCTGCAGTTAGAAATTAATTGCCAAAAAAATTAATCATTTTTAATTTTACACTTGAACTGACTATGCCCATCATTCTGAGCCAACTCAGCCATGAAGAGAAGACTGAGGTGGGAAGATAAAAGTACACAGAATAAATGTATAGGAAAAGGATATTGCTAAGAGATATGACATGAGAGAATGGAAAATGGTGAACTCACACCATCAGGATTGGTGTCTAGCTGGACCAGCACATCAGTGAGGAACTTGCTCTGTCGCAGCATACTAGTAACCGATATGTTGGAGTCTATGTGGTAAGAAGGAATACAGGTAGTGTTAGTGGTTAATATAATTTGGCACATACAACATTAAACAGATAAATAAAATACATACATAATACATAGGAGGATATACTTAAATTGCAGATAGATACATGAGTACAGATAACATACATTGGCTATACATAATGTAGATGGGTATAAACAACATAGAAAGCTATATGTAACATTTATGTCACTACACATAACATACATTAATAGAGGACTTGTTCTAGGTCATTTACAAAATATTCCTTTAACTACCAAAAACATGTACTTCCCTAGTTGTCACTAAGGCTTACTTTTATTCATATATGTACAGCAAAACTTTTTACCCTAAGTCTTGCAAAATGTTAGAGGATTAAAAAAAAATGGAAAAAAAAAAATGAAATCATAATGTAATAATTAATCCTACATCTTAACAACTCAGCTATTATTGCTATGCTTTACAGAGATTGCATTTCAAGACTGAAGTCTTGGAGACAACAGTAAGAAATCTTGATAGGCTGTCAGAGCTTTACTGTAATACTACTAGAGTTTACTATAACACTACTAAAATTGGCAAATGTTCTTGTTACCTAGCTAAGCTCAAATTTAATGCAAATGATATACCAAAGGCAGTAATGCTCAGACATCTAACAACAAATGTATACACTTAATTGCTTGCAGCTATAAAATGTGCAACTAATACTTCCAATGGCATTTGTTAATTCTGTTGGCATACTGGAGGTTGTTATACTCTCTATTAAGTGACTTTTTAATCTACAACAATTTAAAACATGAAAGTCATATTACTGACTAGTAATAACTTCCACAATAACAAAAGTATGGATGTATTGCAGCCTCTTTGAAATTTGGGGTCATTGAAGCAATATTAGGCTATAAAAAATGAATACTAAAACTGATCTCATGATGAAACAATAACTTTCTGAAAAGAGCATGAATATTTAGTATATACACACATGCACATGAAAGAGAAGAGTACAGTACAAACCTCTATTGTACAACAAACTATAAAGAACAGTTCTGACTACAGCTGGACCACGCCGTTTCAACATAGGAACATCATTCACAATCTTGGTGGCCCCTATTTTCAGTCTGTCTTTCGTGAATTGCACTTTATAAAGCAGTTCCTTCATCCACTGCACACCTTTGTGGTATTTCTCACGTTCAACCTGCAAGTGAAATGTTGACAAGGAATACATTCAACTGGGAACACTTTTATCATCAATAACATCTCAATATCTTTTATTGCTAAGACACCTTTCTTATCAGTCAACCTGTTAGCTTGGCTGGCATAGACATCTCATTGGGTACAGAAACATCATGATCAATAAAGAAGCACCATAGTTATAGGTGAGGTGTTTTGATCAGCGCAGAGTACCTTGTTCAACACTAAGTCTCTTAATTCACTGCTAATCAACTAACACAGAAGTATTGTAACCAGCAGAGAAGTATCTTGTGATTAGTGCAAAAGCACCTTATGTGACAAAGGCAACATGGTGTGCACTGAAGTTTTAGCACCAATGTGCCTTCAGTTTGGTATCAAAGTACTTGAGTTCAATACAAAATACAGCTTAGACAAAGATAGCTACTAACCTTTAGTGATATCATAAGAGCCTGGGAAAAGCTACCACAGAAGAATTTGGAACCATCAATACCAAGACTAGCATGATTTTCCAAGGTGTCAGACTGCAGTTCTGCTACTATGGTCTTATGAGAAACCAACTCTGAATATCAAAAACAAAGCAAACGTTACTTTTCCACAATCATCATAATCATCATCATCATCATCGTTTAACGTCCGCTTTCCATGCTAGCATGGGTTGGACGATTTGACTGAGGACTAGTGAACTAGATGGCTATACCAGGCTCCAATCTGATTTGGTAGAGTTTCTACAGCTGGATGCCCTTCCTAACTCCAACCACTCCGAGAGTGTAGTGGGTGCTTTTACGTGCCACCGGCACGAAGGTCAGTCAGGCCTTATTTTTCATTATAATCATGTCTTATAATCATGTCTTAATCATTATATTATGTCATACATATATCTGTGCATATGTATGAATATATGTATATATGTACCTAAGCATGCATATCTATTCAAGAGCTGTGTGTGTGTGTGTGTGTGTGCATTAGCTATTGTTCCTTGTGTATATCAATCATTGTGAAACAAAAGAGGTAGTTCCCTTAACCTTTTGGAATCCTAATCCACCAACCACTGGATAAGGAAAAGGACTGGAATATCTGGTTAGATTGGTGGATGGTTATTTTGAAGTGTCGCAAATTTATAAACAAAGGATTAAGAACCAAAGAGTTTCAGAAGAGTACAGTTCTGAGGAAGAAGTATTAAGACAATATTTAATTATTTATTATTATTATTGTTGTTGTTATACTGCTGCTGCTACTGCTACTACTACTACTAGCAGAAAGACTGTCCTCAGCAGTTTCCTACTAGTAGCCGGATATTTCTCATCAATTCCTAATTTATGTAATTTTTTGACATTATGTCAAATTTTCCTTTGTATCCTTTATTTATCTAATAGTTGTCACTCACTCAATAAATAAGTTTAGGGCATAACTACAGAAGGTACCTCACCACTTGTCATTGTTTCCTCATACCTTTTTGAAAAATGGATATTTTTTAATGAAATTTTCTACAAATAAGTTTCAGATGGCATAGGTTATGATTATATCAGAATTTGATGTGAAAAATTTTTCTGGAGGAAAGAGGAGTTTTGGCTAGTTCACATTCCTTCATTTTGTTTCCTTTCAGATGGTGTAGATTACAATTATAATGCAATTTAGTGTGGAACAAAAGGAAAAAAATATCAATCATGTACATGAATTGAAGAGACATGTGCAGTGTGACATACACCTGCCCAAAAGACTAATGCCATGAAGAAACTGATAATGATGTTGACTCCTAGATCATGGTCACTTTCATAGTACGATATGGGAAAGTTGCTAGTTTGTCCTTTAATGACAAATTATCAGCAGGGGAAGTCTTTATGGACATTAACCCTCATTACCCCAAAAGAATACAAAATAATTCTGGAATTGTACACTATAGTGTATGTTAAGAGAAAAAGTTTTATAAATTGGTTGTTCAGGGTAGAAATTCCTGTTGTTACACATATGGCAATAAAGGATTTCTTCCCAAAAGAGCTGAAAAATCTAAAAGGGGAAACAGCACCAGCAGGCCACAAAGGCTGCTCTTCCAAGGGTACCACCAACCACAGCTCCTGAAATATCAAGAGATTGTCTCATCTTTGGTTCTAAAAGTCAACCAGAAAATTGAGGGATCTTCCACTAGTAACCAGTAGTGTCATCTCATTTTTTTTTTCTTGATAATTAAGAGGAAATGGCAAATGAGCAAGAGCGGGAACGACTGGAGACAATGAAAAAGGTAAAAAAGACATTAAGAACCTGAAAAAGAATACACTCCAAGAAATGTCTGATGAAGAGCTCATTTTCTCTCAGATTACATTGCAATTGACAAGTCTTTGCACAACAATTAACGAACCGATGGAAGACTTTACACAACTCTTTTTCAACAAAATTTTATGCAAATTGACAAGGATACGGGCTCTGATTATGTGGGCCTGTAAAAGTTAAGATATGAATTAAAATCTTTGATAAAGCCTACAAACAACTTAATGTAAGCTATCACAAGAATGTAGGCTTTTTCTTCAACGCCAACCCCAAATTACTCCACAGGTATGTTTCAAATAAACAGAGTTTCCTATCTTTCAGTGAGCAGGGTACCCAGTTTGTGTTTGCACTGTTCAAATTATTGTGGTTTTATAGAATTTATTCTGTTTCCTTTAATCTTTATCCAAATTTTAAAAGTCTACTCGTATAATGTCTTTATCCTTTTCTGTAACATCCATATCCATCCGTGTGTTTTTGTGAACTCGTGTTTTAATTTATGATTTGCATATATGAGCCCTTGTGACTGATAAAGAAATTTACTACTACATTACTATTTTTTTTAACTCAAGGAGATGAGAAAACTTCAAACTGGTGAAGTTAACAGTTAACTGAGGTGTCACCAAGACACAGAAGAAATGGGAGAAGACAAGGTTAGTCTGATTAGCAGTTTTAGGTGGAAGCAATATCATCAACTAGATACCCCCACTAGTCTACCTGACTAAGCCATGTTCAAAGTGATGGATAAATATGTAAACTTACCTCCATTTCTTAGGATAGGACTTTCAAACAAAATCTCTAAGTAAAGTGGTAAAAAGTAGCGCAACTCTTTAGGAATGTTCACAGTATCCAACACAGCAGTTATCTGCAGTAAAGAGAGCTGTTGTAATAGTTGTAAAGGAATGATTTCTAATATTTTGACATTGCTACAGAAGCATGAAAGGAAACAGCAACCTCAGTTTCTACCAATTTGCTACCATAGTAATAATTTTTTTTTTTTTTACCATTTAATCAGGGCACTCAAAAATTGAGTGCTAATTATGTCAATCCACTGTCCTGGATTGGTACTTTGTTTTATCAACCCTTAAAGGATAAAAGGCAGGGGTGGCATCAATCAAACAAACACAAGGTTTTTTTTTTGTTCTACATTCAAGCAATTCTGCCAGTTTGCTCCTCTTTTACATTCAGCTTTCCCTGATTGCATAAGTGGAATAGACATTTAGAGTAATTGATATTTTTATACAGCTGGATGTCCTTCCTACTACTAACCCCATCAACACAATAATAGCAGTTAAGATCTGAACTTGACCAGAGGTCAAAATGCCAGAATAAATAACTATATTTTTCTTATGACTAACCTTAATGTCTCATGTTTTTCAGAGATGTTTATTGCCTTTTCCATCAATAAATGACATTAATAAGTCTAAGTTTTAAAGAATACATTGTGAACTTGGCATGTCAGTAGCCTTTAGTCCAGCTCAGTTACATAATAACGATCTGTTTTCCAAGTATGGGATTTTTTTTTATTCAATGTGTCTTTGAAAGTACAGAGTTACAGGAATGTCAGCATAATGCCACCATTTCTGGTCAAGTGGTTTCATGTGGAAACAAACACATGCACACACACACACACACACACACTACAGTCAGTTTCTCTCTGCCAGCTTAAAGTATTAGTTGGCCTAATGTTGCAGTAGAAGACACTTGTCCCATGTGGTTACAAAGTGAATTCATCTACATTCATGTCTATTTCAGTATGTAAAAAATATACTGGGGATAAAAAAAAATCATGGTCAAGGCAACAATAAATTTTTTTACAGTAATTAGTTTGGACCCTCCATTTTCTGATTTTGACCCCCTTTCCTATTCATTTTTCACCATCTTGTGGGCTGATAAAATAAATGCTAGCATAAGCACTAGAACACTTGACTAAATGCTCTGTAATACTTTGTTACATTTCTTTATACTCAAAATTTAAAGCTCATCACAGTTGACTTTGACTTTCATCTCTCTCGGGGCCCAGACTGATCCAAAAGATTTCAATCTTACATCTTACTCCTAAATTTGTGACTATCACAAAATTAGGAATCATTTCCATCATTATTATATCAGTAAATCAAAATCAACATAACAGTGTTTTTGAACATCAGCTGAATCTATTTCATTTCACTCTAAATATAAATCACAGCAATTCATTGGCTACCTGCTGGGTGTTGACTTCTTTAGATAATAATATCAACTGGAAGAATGGATTACAATGAAAAATGAGAAAATTGTTGAGTATCTCTTAAGTAAAATAAAAACTTGCTGCTGACCTGCACAAAATTAGTTTGTAAATCATCAAGTTGAAACTTGAAAGGAATATCATCAATGGGGAATACATCAGACTTGTCACAGTCTTTCGATCGGTAGTTGCAGTAAGGACGCAAAGGATGGAACTGGATGCAAGAAACATCAGGCACAGGAAGACTGCTAAGTATATCATCTTCAGGTTTTATCTGGATACAAAAAGAAAATTTTGAACAACAATGTGATTTCTTTTAAATGAAATTTTTGGAGGACTAAAATACCTTTGAACATGTAAGTATAGCTGTAGATATGTGAAAGAGACCCTAAAATGACTATAATGTGTGAATCAAACCTATGTCAGCAGATAATATATTTTTAAAAAATATCAAAATATAGTTAATTTGTAACACATAAAATTACAGAGAAATATTTATGTAATAAATAAAAACTGTTTTAAAATAAAGGAAACTTAAACATTACACTACACCATAAAATATAACTATATTATATTAAATTACACTAGTATAATACTAAACTGATATTTTTCAACACAGTCTGGGGAGGAAAAAACAATGTTCATGACCCTTTATTTATTTTATTATTATTATTATTATTATTATTATTATTATTATTATTCATGGTGCGCACAAATACTTTGCACTCAGAATCAATGTCCTTAATACTGGGTCACAACCAGTTTCCTTAGATATCAAGGACCTTTCTTACAATCTTTGCTGTTCTCAATACAACTCTCATAGTTACACCAACCTCAATAAGAGAACTGGTAAATTTGTTGTTAATAGTATCTAGGGCACCTATAACAATTGGGATTATTTTGTAGAAACCCACCACAGTTGTATTTCCCCAGCCAAATCCTGGTATTTTCCTATTTTCTCCTGTTCTTTGACTGCTACCTTCATGTCCATGGATATAGCTACATCTATGATGATATACTCTTTTCCCCTTTTCTTATCATCATCATTATTATAATTATTAATTATTATTCGCAGGGCCTCTGAAACTGGGATGAAAGTATCTTTAAACTGGCAACCCGGGGCTTGAACACTTGCAACAGAGCAAATTCAGTGAGAGGTACACAAGGATCAGTTGGTATGTTGAATTGAATGCCTCCACCCCAACACACACATGCAGACCAAACAACACTGCAATGCTACATTACATCAAATTATACTAAATTACACATAAAACTGAAGCACACTCTTAACTGCACTTCTACACCAAACTACACAACATTACATTATACTATATTACAATGTTACACTAACTACACCTGATTGCAACATTAGCTCTTTTACACAAAACTTTTTGACATTATCACTACATTATGTTACACTTCCCTATTACGTTATACAACTCTATTGTACACCAAACTACATTATATACAAAACAGTTCTATGTTACACATCAATAATATACTACACACAACCACATCATCATCATCGTTTAATGTCCGCTTTCCATGCTAGCATGGGTTGGACGATTTGACTGAGGACTGGTGGAGCCCGAAGGCTAAACCAGGCTCCAATCTGATTTGGCAGAGTTTCTACAGCTGGATGCCCTTCCTAACGCCAACCACTCCGAGAGTGTAAGTGCTTTTACGTGTCACCTGCACGAAGGCCAGTCAGGCGATACTGGCAACGGCCACGCTCAAAATGGTGTATTTTATGTGCCACCCGCACAAGAGCCAGTCCAGCGGTACTGGCAATGATCTCGCTCGAAAGTCCTTACACATGCTGCAGGCACAAGTGCCAGAAAGGCGATGCTGGGCACAGGTGCTATCCTGATTTCGCTTTCGCTTGCCCCAATAAGTCTTCGCAAGCGGAGTTTCGTGTCCAATGAAGGAGACGACATTGGCATGGGTGCCAGTCGTTGAATTTAGTTCGATTTCGATTTCACTTGTCTCAACAGGTCTTTGCAAGCAGAGTTTAGTGTCCAAACAACATACAAGAACATGCCAAGGTTATACTACACAATTTTATCAACTAATCCATGAAAGATCAGGCATAAAATTATCTAATTTACCTCATTTGATTCAATGGCCTCAAGCAACTCCTTTTCTTTTTGATCCAGTCCCATCTTTCCTAATTGTGATTTCTGATCATCCAGCCGTTTCTGTTCAGCTTCACTCATTTGTTTCATCATAGATTTACTCGGTGTAGCTATTATCTGAAATTAGTGTTAAGAGATGTGTGTTAAGATGTGTGATATTTAAAGGAAATGAATAAGGAAAACTACACAACGTGTGTGGCTGTGAAATATAGACACCTGCATGATGCATGTATAAGGTATGTAATCATGTATGATTGTAAGATGTATAGAGTAAAATAGCAAGGACTGAGTAGTGAATATAGAAAAACTGAGGTATGCATAAAATGCGTGACCCAGTATAACAATGAAATTTTATGCTGGGTCTAGTATAACAATGAAACAGTGAATGGAGACAAAGCTGTCCCTAAAGGGGAATAAGCCGAGTTTTGTCTGTTGGCATGCTATGTTAACAAAGAGTTAACTAGGTTTAGAAAAATAAGATGGTAACAAAGAAATTAACTAGTAAAATCAGTTATGTAGTATAAAATAAAATTTTGTTGATGTCAAAATGTCTGATACCAATAGGTAATCATTGCCAATACATTCATGACCCCAAAACAGAAGCTGTTGTAAGATTCAAATTTATGAACATCTGGTCCAATAGTCTAGCAATGACAATAAAAGCCACAGAAATACTTACAGAAATATTATGATTCTGAATACAGTAGGTCTGAAGCAAACTGATCCAGAACATTTCAGGTTTCTTATCCAGTTCTTCATAACAAGACAATGGATTCGTACGTATTTCAAGCTAGAATTGTTAAATGATAAAGGTGAAAATGATGATAATTTCTTTTATTAGCTATATGAACCAAAGATTCAGAAACAACGCAAAAAAGACATGAAATGCTGGAGTTTAGATTAAATACAAAGAAAGCAACATGAACGAAAACAATAGATAATAGGTCCTTAATAGGTAGGGAAACAATTTATGTTAATTCAGAGCACTCCCAGTTTCTTACTGCTTGTTTATAGTTTCAAATTCAGAGTGGGCCAATTTAATCTCAAACTCACCTCTGTGACCCTCTTTCATAAATAAACCACTGTGAATACCCGTCAGAGTGTAAGTATCTTGAGAGAAAAGCTGAACATTAGAAGCATCAGTTGTGGCGTGCAAGAGAGACGATTGCGCTGGTATGGACATGTGGTGAGAATGGAGGAGGATAGCTGCGTGAAAAAGTGCCACACCCTAACAGTTGAGGGAACCCGTGGAAGAGGTAGGCCCAGGAAGACCTGGGCTGAGGTGGTGAGGCAAGACCTTCGTACATTGGGCCTCACCGAGGCGATGACTACGGACCGAGACCTTTGGAAATGTGCTGTGCGTGAGAAGACCCGGCAAGCCAAGTAAGATCGTTGCCAGTGCCCCTGGACTGGTTCTTGTGCGGGTGGCACATGAGATGC
>NC_068983.1:68589992-68592653 GCF_001194135.2 Octopus bimaculoides | reverse complement strand
CTGGCTTGTGCGGGTGGCACATAAAAGACACCATTTCGAGCGTGGCCGTTTTCGTGCGGGTGACACGTAAAAGCACCCACTACACTCTCTGAGTGGTTGGCGTTAGGAAGGGCATCCAGCTGTAGAAACTCTGCCAAATCAGACTGGAGCCTGGTGTTGCCATCCGGTTTCACCAGTCCTCAGTCAAATCGTCCAACCCATGCTAGCATGGAAAGCGGACGTTAAACGATGATGATGATGATGATGACTGCATTGCATTGTCAAACTCTCTACTCCCACCTTCTTCTACAAGTAATGCATCGAGTTGAAGTCTAGGCTAAAAAGTAGAAATCCCTGACCTCAGCCTTTCAACTGCATCCACAATGCAATTTCCTTTGTCATAGTCACCAAACAGAGGAAAACTTTTTTTGCCCTTTCTTGGTAAAGAAAAGTAACAGATTGATCTTGACAATAGACATAGGTGATAATCATCCTATATGTGGTAACAGCTGTTCAACAAGTTCACAAATCAGTGGTGGTTGGCTACATTCGAGTGCAAAATGGCTTCATTAGCCCGGGGACATTTTGAATAGGTTCAATTGCTGGCATTTTTATACCTGTTAAGTTTTCCCCAAAATTGTTGATAGAACTGATTTTAAAGGAAAAGACTGGATTCATGACCACATGGTCTATTTTTGTCTTTAATGGAAATAATACAATATATTTGAAAAATGAGTAGTATGTGTAATACTTATGTAACTTACATCTTCTTTGTTGTTTCCAAAGAGAAAGTCTCCCATGAGAATAAAAGCCATAGTGTCATGTGGTTCTGTCTCAACCTGAATAATAAACAGAATAAAGATTGAAACAAAAGTTTGCATAACATAGCAGCCACTGTTAATAAGTTTCAAAGATTTGGTCTCATTATATGATCAATGATTACACAACACAATATACATATATAATATATCTGCACTATACACTAGTGGTATGCTCTCAGAAAGATGTGTTTGCAATATGGTCTTGCTTCTGATATGTTTTTACTTAACTCATTGCTTGTACTTTTCTCTTTGACTTTCATAACTTACTCTCACTTTTTGGAATATAGTAAAATACCAAAAAAAAAAAAAAAAAAAAAACAGACTTTGAACTCTTTGGATTCATAATACATATAACATAGTTTAACTGGTATATCTCTCTTCTCTTTGCCCTTTTAACATGAGTACAAGTCTACACTACTTCCATTTTTACTACTATTCACTTCTCACACCAGCTTCAATTTCACACCTAGGACTTTACACTAAATACTTTAAGCCACTCCACTTCTCCTGGACCATTTCCCTCTGACAACCAACATCCTACAGTTATTCAAATAAAACATTAAATACACAATATTTCCTCAATAGGAGAGACAAAGATCATGTGTAGGGTCTTCTATCCTTATGCTATTAAAGCATATCTGTCATGAGAAAATGCAAAATGTGGATAATCATCATCATTTAATGTCCATTTTCCATGCTAGAATAAGCTGGATGGTTTGACAGGAGCTGGTAAGGCCAGGGACCACACCAGACTCCATGGCTTTAATAGCTGGATGCCCTTCCTAACGCTAACCATTTTACAGAGTGTACTAGGTGCTTTTTACATGGCACTGGCACCAGTGTTTTTTTTATGTGGCACCAGAACCAACAGGGTCACCAACTAACTTGCAAGACAAAAACCCCTTCAAATGGGAGGGGACCATAATCCAAGAAATCAACAATTCACATCATGTGTTTAGTATTGCATTGTCGTACACAATCATAAAACAACTCTCAAACAACTCAGTCCACATAGATTTAAGAAGGCACTGCAAGACTGCTGAAGACAGTAGAAAGAGTATTGTGAAATTGTGGTGTGGGTCATTGGCTGACAAATTTTTGTGTTCAATTAAAATATTTTACTACTAAAAGTGCCAAAACCATGTCTATCATGTTGATTTTTTTTGTGCAACTACTTCACTAGTCCTGTTGATCACTATGATTTAGTAAATGTTTGTTTCCATCGTTCCTTCTAATTGTTGTCAAACTAGTCACTTGTTAAATAAAAAAGAAATGCTTGCTAAAACTCAAAACAGCTTTTGAGAGTTGAATAATAGCTCCGTTTTATGATATTAAGATGAAAAATATATCTCCTTGAATGGATGTTGGCAAATATCAGGCAAAATTTCTTTTCTCTATTGCTGTCATAAACTGAGGTAGTGTTATAAACTGAATCATTAAGTGTTCTGACCAACTACACAAAGAAATAATTGTAATGGAATTGAGTTGATAGTTTACTCAGACAGGGCCACACGTTTCCAGAGAAAGGCAGCTCATTAAACTGATTACAATACTTGAATGTAACTTAAAACAATCTCAGAAATAAAATCACAAAATTCAAAATAAAACTCAGAACATAAAGGGACATAAATGAAAACTATGAAAACAATTTAATTGAAAATGATTTATAACTTTGGCAAAAAGTCATGTTTTCTGGAAAGGATTCACTTAATTACAAGGACTCCAGAACTTGATTTGTACTACTTTTTAAATCTGGAACACAATGCATCAGAGGATAAAGTAAATTATATATATATATAAGGCGGACGTTAAATGATGGTGAGATATGTGTGTGTGTGTGTATATATATATATATATATAT
>NC_068983.1:68555315-68589890 GCF_001194135.2 Octopus bimaculoides | reverse complement strand
GAAGATGAGAAGAAAATACATGACAAGATTTTAAAATTAAAAGTAAACAAAGCTATATGTTGTCTCCTTACACAGTTCAACAGGTCCAACATTTTGCGTTTGATCACAGTATGCATTCTATTCATATCAATCTTCTCTTCTCCGCTAGAAATCTTTTCTAGAGTTTTGTTTAGTCTGAAGATAAAGAATACAGATATCAAATATATTTCAAAATTGTTCAACTATTTGATAGAAAAAAACTAATATTTCATTTTCTTTTTTCCCTTTCAACACTCATTTTTTCCCTGGATGTAAGTTGTTTTTTGAATTTCTTTAATTTTATTTTACTGCATACATCTATTTCCCAGGCTTGAATAGGGTCGGATGGCTTTTGAAGAGCAGTTTGTTTTTACACTGGATGTTATTCTCCTTATTAACCACTCTCACCTTAGAGAAGGAATGAATCTGTTACTGTTCAGTTAAGCAAACTAGAGCGAGTAGAGTTACCATCTTACTTACAGGCACAATTCAAGATCATGTGGTCAGTAGACCAACATCTAAACATCACAGCCACTGAAAATCAACAAAAAGTCCTTGCAATGTATTTTACCCTTAAAAATAAGACAGCAATGATGCTTGAACAACCCATTTGGTTGTAGGACATGACTACTATATACTGCTTCAAGCAAATGAAAATGGGCAATCATAAGTATAAATATAAATTAAATGAGCAGTTTGCTGGCAACAACTGACTGTCTCACCCTAAAATAAGTTATTTCCCTAGTAATTACGCTGGATCTTTGCAAAGAAATGCTAAATGGTATACACAGAGATATAGCCTGCAACCACCAACTTATGAAACAGTTTTTTAAAATGAAGTCAAAATAATTCATCAAATACAAATGTACAAAAGAGAAAGAATAGAGAGAATGGAAAAGAATGAAAGATAAACGAAAGTGAAGAATAAAGACAAGAGATAGTGTTAAAAAAATGGGTAGAAGCGAAGAGACAGAAAATAAAAGAATTGAGAGAAAAAACTTTGAAAAAATTCAAAATATGAATGATAAAGGTAACAGAAAAAAACAAAAAATCTTACTGTGGAACTATTTCTGTAAGGTTTTCTTTTGGAACACTTCGGAAATGGAAATAGAAAACAGTTACTGAATTTTCTATAAGCTCATGAGACACCTGTAATCAGATAGAGAAAAGCAATTGAGACAGAATAAAGCAAAAATACATGGGTATTACATTTTTCTCATTACATCCAGCATCTAAAAATATTAGATAAAGTTTATAGAAATATGCATGCCATAACATCCATACAAATCTAAAGTGAAGTGTGAAGCAAGATGTTTTGGGAAAGCATGATGTTACAATAAAGTTTCTTTATCAGAGAAGGTGACACTGAGAAAGAGATAGGAAAGAGAGAGATATAGCAGATACACTAGAGTACAGCTAAACAAATAGAAAGCTTATAAATCAATTTTAACTTATCACTGCTGGTATATCATGCTTAACTTGGTTTTCAAAATGTCAGAGCTGGAGGGTGGGTGAGGGAAAGAGAGTGCTGGGGGGGGGGGCAGTGAGATGAAACCAAGCTGACAGTTAACGTTTGTCAACTATGAAAGAGGAACAAAAAATAAGGTCATGCCATCTGCATTGTAATCCTCATGTAATTTATTTAGACTTCATTGACAGACATCTAGAAACATATGGCTTCACTGAGCTGTTAACATTGGAGTTGTTGCATATCGGTTAACATTGTTATATCATAACATCCAGAGTTGAAAACTAGTGATCTTCACTAGAAACTTATGTTAGTAGTAGACCAAAGATTACCTTCTCACTTTAGTGAATTATCACCAGTGATCCAATAGGTGAACTATTACATATAGAGGTTGACAATGCAAGCCTTTGATTAACAATGTATCTTGGAGTTAATACAGCTACAATATATTGGATTAAAAACCCCTTGTATGAAAAGAGGCTGGGGATTTGGAACATACATGTTCTGAAACCTAGATATATGCTACCAATTACATTAAAACAACATATTTCATGATACTTCTACAAGATAATGCTACTAATCAATGAATGAGTGATTTTAACTGGTGATACAGTTGATCATTATTATACAGTGACAAGTCATGGCGTTGGTGATGAATTACAAGAGATGAGTAATAGATGTGGGGTGAAGAGAGAGCATGAGAACTGTAGAGTTAGAAGTGCTATCAATTACCAGTGACTTACCATGCTACAGTAAGGCTTTTTTGTTTCAACAAAGTCACGCTGTAAAGGTGCAATAGGTGTATCATTCAGATACTCAAGAAGAATCTTCAATGCCATGACTTCTTGTTGTTGCTAGTAAGAAATAAATAAAGGCATTTATTGTTGTTGTTGGTATTATTATTATTATTATAATCATCATCATCTCATTATTATTAAAGCGGCGAGCTGGCTGAATCATTAGCATGCCAGACGAAATGCTTAGCAGTATTGTCTGCCACTATGTTCAAATTCCACCAAAGTCAACTTTGCCTTTCATCCTTTTGGGGGTTGATAAAATAAACACCAGTTGAACACTGGGGTTGATGTAATCAACTTATCCTTTCCCAGAAAGTTGCTACCCTTGTGGCAAAATCTGAAACCATTATCTAAGGCAGCAAGCTGGCAGAATCATTAGCATGCTGGGCGAAATACTTAGTGGTATTTTGTCTGTTGCTACATTCCGAGTTCAAATACTGCCAAGGTCGACTTGCCTTTCATCCTCTTGGGGTTGATAAATTAAGTACCAGTGAAACACTGGGATCCCCTGCCCCCAAATTTCAGACCTTGTGCCTTTAGTAGAAAGGATTATTATTATTCATAATTACTATTTTTTTTGTTTGTTATAAATCATTATACTTATTGAATTTGTATTAATATTTACCATACCAAAATTCGTTAATAAATCTCAAGTATTGGCGAAGCAACATATATACAAATTGCTTTTTAGGACCATTTTGCAAAATTTGCTTCATATTCATGAAGTCCAAGTTTGATCCATGAGTGCAGAACCTTCAGTAACTGCATCCTAAGCGAAACTGGAAACTGTGTGAAAGCTCCTGGGGATTACTTAGTACATAGTTCCACTGATCAAAACAACAAACATTTATCAATACTCACATTAGAGTTATTTTAGGAATAGAATATATGTTCAGTAAGTATCAATAGCACACTAAGTTTGTATTTCGTGTTGCTCTGTTTTCCCTCCCACAGGGAAGGTTTTATTTTATACTGAGAGGGACACTCACTTAAAACTACTCCACAATGGCAAGGCAAGGACGCAGCAACACACACACACACACGACAGGCTTCTTTCGCTTTCCATCTCCCAAATCCTTTCACAAGTCTTTGATCAGCCTAGGGCTCTAGTAGAAAAAAACTTGCCTAAGATGCCACACAGTGGTTGGGAAGTGAACTTCTTAACACACAGCCACACCTGTGCATATTTCCTATGAGGAAAATATTAAAACTAACATTACTGTGCATCCATTAGATTTATTAAAAAGTTTAATACATGAAAACAACTTACTTTGGCCTGTGGACCTCTCCATGCAGAGAGAACTAAACCATGAGTGTCTTCATCTGAAGGGTAAAGAATTGCTTTTACAAGTGATCCAGTCAATGGAGTTATGGGTGACTGCCATGGTCGAGTGAATGGAACTTTATTATTCTGAAACAGATATAAAAAGGAATATATATATATGTCACACATAATGAAACTGATGAAACTAATTTCTATATATGTATATACTAGCAGAGATACCCGGCGCTGCTCAGGATTAAAATGGCATAGTTTGTATATAATATATTACAGTTATGTTGAAACAGGTGAAATGGGAAAGTGCATTATTGACAACAAAACATTTGTGGAGTAAATGCTGGGCTAATTTGACTAAGCAACACGCTATGCATCCGTTTGGAGCATTTCAGATCCTAGTCTATCATGGAAAACTGGAGGTGGGGGTTATGTGAATTTTGAACGCACCGAAAAGCTGTCAGTGGATATATTCTCTTTTGCAGCAGTCAGCGCTGTGTCTAACATGACCCATCATCTGACATTTTAACACCTCTTTTGGGTTTGTTGTCCTACATCACTTATAAAGTAAATTTGGAGGAACTGTGGTTGTTCATTTGTGGGTAACAGGGAGCCAATGGGGTGATAAGACTTGCATTTGAACTTTGACGTCAGCGTAAATTCATGTTTATCTGTCTTCTTAGATATGCTAAACGATGTCATTTGAAATGCAGAGTTATATTGCCTGATATTGTTCAGAAAATCCTTTGACTGGATGGAAATGCCGTCTAGAAGATCCATATGAGGTTGAAAAGGAGTTGGTAGTGTTGGCAATGTTTCCTGATTGCCTGAGCAGCACATACCATTTGTTTCATTTGAGAATTTTAATGCTTGACAGAAATGACAATTTGTGTTTAGCACACCAATTTGGACAGAGTTATTATTTTTATAAGAATGGGATGGATCATATCTGAAAACAGATGTCACGTAAATGGCACCCATGCCAGTGGCATGTAAAAATACCCATTACACTCTCAGAGTGGTTGGCATTAGGAAGGGCATCCAGCTATAGGAAACCATGCCAAATCAGACTGGAGCCTGGCGCAGCCTTCCAGCGCGCCAGCCCAATCAAACCATCCTACCCATGCCAGCATGGACAAAGGATGTTAAATGATGATGAAATATATAATTTTATAAATATGATATATATATATATGCATGTATGTATACATATAGATGTAAGTACGTACATATATGTATGGATATATGCATATATTTATATTATTATATAATCGAACACCATGCATCCTTTTCCAAGTAAGTTTTATTTTAATAATTACCATGCGCACTCTTCTACCATCTCTTCCCTGTCTATCTCTCTCCCTCTCTTGTTCTTCATCCTTTGTTTTTCTCTCCTACCCTTTACCTATTCTTCACTCCCTTTCACCGTTCCCTCTCTCTCTCTCTCTCACTCTTCCTCCTTGACTCTCTAGTCGCTGACACATGATGAAAGGGGATCTCTTTTTCTGCCCACTGCCTTCCTACAGAAAGGATGTGTTTTTTCTGTCTCTTCTCTCATAGCATGTCTACATAGCATTCATAATAATTTTTCTATCGTCTTAGCTCAACAGCCCTCACCGTTTGTTTTTTATGTCTTGTTCTCACTGTCCTGTTCTTGTTAACACTTTCACCCTCCGCAAAAAATCCCAAATTTTATTTAATTTGCTTTGCAGGAAGGACTGTTCCAACGAAGTCGCGTATTGTCCTTGCCTTCGAAATGCGGAGTAGATGGAACAGGGACAACTGACGAAGGAGTATACTCTTTATGTTGCATGTCTCATTTCTCTGTTTTTTTCATTGTTCGAAAAAAGTTCCTTTTCTGTTTTCGTTTCTCATTTTCTCAGTTCAACTGTTTTTTGATGTCCTGTACCCATATATGCATGTATGTATGCATATAGATGTAGGTATGTACATATATGTATGGATATATGCATATATTCATATATCATTTATATTATTATATGATCGAATGCCACGCATCCTTTTCCAAGTAAGTTTTATATATATATATATTAGGTAAATATATAATAGTTAAAAATAAAAGAGATTGAAAGAAGAGAAAGGAGAAGCTTTATCATCAACCAGTAAATTGAAAAATATCATTACCTTTTTAATGATCTTTTCTTCAAACTTCTGCAGTTGATGAAATAGGTCGTCATTACTCAGTTGACCCGTTATGATTAGGCAAAGATTTTCAGGTCGGTAAAATTCTTTATGATAACTGCAAACCTAGTTGTAAGAAATTTACAATTTTGTTGTTTTCTCATCATTTTTTTTTTTGCAACAAATAATAAAAATATAATTAATTACAAATAAAAATTTCAGATTAAATTATTTCCAATCAAGGCTAAGACTGTGTGTAACACCTTTGCTGAAGTCGACCTATTCAAGATCAAGTAATTATATGTAGCATGCAGATTGGTATACAAGGAAGTTATATATTGAATTTTTAATTAAAACATTGTTAGTGTTGACAACACTGACAGAAGTTACAACACTAAAACAATATTAAATTACCGATTAGTCATACTGTGATGTCTATAATAGGTATTACAGAAATGTTAAGGACACCTCTTTAAGCTCCTACATAAAACAGTACATATGCAGTTTTATGTATCTGGTGGAGCCCACATTTCAGGTTATACCCATGAGTGGAGTACACTACAAACTAACATTCAATTTTGCAGTTACCACTCCTTACAGTTTTTCTTACCTTGTGGTACCCACTACTTACTTGGACCAAGATACATGCTGTTGTGTGGATCCAGGACGACTCAGATTAAACAGATCTACAGTCAAAGATATTTCATCCATGGCGATCCTATCTTTTTTTAAGGGATAATGTACTGAGGACCAAGTTATCCAATGTGTTCTTTGTTTTTTTAACCAATAAATAATATTATAAAAGCTATTGTGTTTCTTTCATTATATACTTACAGAATATTTATAGTATTCTTGAAGTAAAATAAGCAATATAACAGGAGAAATATAATTAAAGAGCCCTTGGGAGCCAAGAAAATGTAAAAATAAATAAATAATATTCTTAGTTGAATTATGGCCTTTAATGGGTTAAGATAGTAAGATGTCTGCTTTTCAAAGTTAGTCAAGCTGACAGAGGCCACCTCAGTGGCTCAAGATATAAGTGAATTGGACCACTGGTGATAAGATATGTATCTATTTTAGCCAGTAGTCCAATACCTTATTGACTTAGTATGCTGTTGTCTGCAACACACAAGACAGTCATGTTTTCTAGACCATTCCTACCAATGATCTAAATGAACTGACCTTGTCATATGTTGTACTTGTTCTCAAGTTCTTCAAGATGCCTCCAGTCTCTGATCTGTAACCACAGCCTTCAGGGTAGACATAACGTAACATTGCTAAATAGGCAAGACTTTCACCAGTGTTCTCTCTTGCCTGCATCTCACTGTACACCACACCTGCATCCTCACCGTTTCCATTTATGTGATGCACTTCAGTAATGTAACCTGATCTCTGTAATGTAAAAACATATATGCATATGTATTATATAATAATAATAATAATAATTTCATTGAATAAAGTTTACTTTGGATTGTGGTGTGCAACACAAAAAGACAACAGGGTTGAACAAAGACAGAAAGACAGACAAGACCCAAAACAGAAGAAAATGTCAAAGAAAGGGAGAAGAAAAAAAACAAAGAGACAGATACATGGAAAGATACTTGGTGACATAGAGAACAGACGTAAATTGAGAAACAAACAATATGTGCTAATAAAGACATGACTAATTTTGTAATAGGGAGAAAGTATATACATACTGGCAGCATTGGATAAAGTATGTGATCAAGGAAGATAGGTAACAGGTTGCAAAAGCCTTCACTGCCAGCTGTTGTAACAGTGTAACAAGTGTTGTCTGTGTTTGTCCAAGCATTCGTACCTGATGCAAGGCACCGATTAGCTAACATATCAAGAACACCCTGAAAAATAACAGAAGTGAAATAATACACAAATAAGATAGTTGGATCATACTATTTTATTGAAGAAGAGGAAAAAAAAGTGTGTGTGTGTGTGTGTGCACATGTGTTTGTGCATATGTATATGCATATATATCTGAGTGGTTGGCGTTAGGAAGGGCATCCAGCTGTAGAAACTCTGCCAAATTTAGATTGGAGCCTGGTGTTGCCATCCGGTTTCACCAGTCCTCAGTCAAATCGTCCAACCCATGCTAGCATGGAAAGCGGACGTTAAACGATGATGATGATGATGATATATATATATATATATATATATATATATATTATGAAGCTCCGTGATTGAATTTGGTTGGCAGAAGTTCCTGTCATGTGTGTACATGTGTGTGAAAGTGCTTGTGCCTCCTAACAGAGAGGAGGGAAAAATATATATATTTTCATATCGATCATTCGTCGCCTTCCTGGCACGTAAAAAGACATTCGAGCAAGATCGTTGCCAGTGCCGATGGACTGGCTCCTGTGCAGGTGGCACGTAAAATACACCATTTCGAGCGTGGCCGTTGCCAGTACCGCCTGACTGGCCCTCGTGCTGATGGCACGTAAAACACCCACTACACTCTCGGAGTGGTTGGCGTTAGGAAGGGCATCCAGCTGTAGAAACTCTGCCAAATCAGATTGGAGCCTGGTGTCGCCTCCTGGTCCACCAGTCCTCAGTCAAATCGTCCAACCCATGCTAGCATGGAAAGCGGACGTTAAATGATGATGAAGATGATGATGATGATGATGATGATGATACATATTTAAGGAAATGAGCTAATAGATATGACTCAGAGAAGGCAGTGACATGTACTTGAATAATACACAGAAATATCTGAAACCATCAGAGAACAACTGTTAACAGATTACTAAGAATCTCTTTAAAGAAAATTTACTATACAAATTTATGAAGTTATTGTTATTTTAATAAACTTGATGAGATGAGGGATCCTTGGTTGGTTTCATCAATGATAATTCAGTTCAATCAACTGCTTCTTTGTCAAATCAATGTGTAAATGTTTGTGTATTCTCTAGCTGAATCAGCATGATCTATGAGATAATGCTGGACCTTTCAAAGGTACAATCCATTTAATGAGCTTCTATACACTTTTCACTTACCTATTTTCACTCACAAGGTTTGGGTCAACCCAATATTATAGTAATAGTCACTTGTGGGACAGAACTCAGGACCTTATGAATGTGAAGCAAGTTTCTTAACCACTAATTTGTGCTGACATTCATTAAAGTAACTTATAGAGATGTTGAACCTCAGATGGAGTTAAACTGAGATTAATAAACTGTAAAATTTTGGATATTGTAAAGTACTTTATTCTACTTAGTACCTTCTTATTTTAACATAAAATTCTAAGAGTCACATACAATGAAAAGCAAATTGGAGATTATGACAATTCTTTATTCTTAACAATGTGTTTTTTCCCTTTTTTATTTTTTCAAGTAGTAGTTTGGCAAAATCAGAAAAGCATGTCAAACCCCTGTGGTATTTGGTTATGTCCTTTTATATTCTGTATTGAAATCTCATCTATGGCCTCTTTACATTAGTAAAATAAGAACCAGCCAAACTGCTAGGTTCTTGACAGCATGACTGCAGTCCAATAACTCGAAACTAGTAAAAGAACAAAATGGATGAGGTATTTTTGTTACAACAATTATTTTTACAACTGGATGCCTTCTTATTGCTTTATGCTGAAGAAGGAAAAAGAGACAGGAGCCTGTTTTATTAATTACTAGCAGTAGTACCCGGCGTTGCAAGGGTCTTGATAAATTACCATTCAACTGTGGAAAGATAAGACCTTACACTTGAGAAAATTTTTTGAGCTCTACCTTGGCTATCGCGTTTGCGCAATGCTCTTCTGATTTCAACACCTTACTCCTCAGCCCAGCGCAGATTAGAACCATACACTTGTGGAATACTTTTAAGGCCCATTGTGAGGCCAACAGTTAAGAAACACCTTTCTTAAGGGCTTGCTGTCTGGCATCACTCTGAAGGTGATTATCATGGTTTGTAACATTTGGAAAGATTGAGCAGAAAGCCTCAGTGCTGGATGTTTACTGTTATTAGCAGTGGCTATTTTGAAGTCATGTGGGGTCACAATGTGTGTGCACACAATGGTGGAGATTAATTGCTTATGCATCGGAGAAGGAATGGGGTCAGTGTTCTGAGAAAAACAAATCAGGAGCTACCTCAACAAAGGCATTTTGTTCAAATGTGAGTTTGTCGAATTGTGCTCAAACAAAGCGCAATTTAATGAAATGAACCATGGCATAAGACTCGTTGGGTGAAAATGCATTCGCTTACTGTGGTTTAAACCGGCTCAATGGTTCTGGCGCTATGGCCTGCTTTAAAGGTATTTTTTGAGTTGGTTTTTCTTGTGCTGTGCTCAAAGGAAATGGAATTTGAAAAAAATAATAACGAAACAAAAAACCTTGGGTAAGAATGCATAGGTATGTGAAGTTTAATCAAAATCAGATAACTTTTTGAAAAGTTTGATAATTACTGATTTGAGTTTTTGTGAAAACCGAACATTGATCGAAGCAGTTATTATGACTAAAACATGCCTCAGAACATACCAAATGCATGTCTGAAATTTCAATCAAATCGATTTGGTGGAACTCGAGTTATAAACCTTCAAACTTGCACACACACATACAGTTTCTGTTTTATATATATATATAGATAAATTTAGTTCAAAAACAAGCAGTTCATTACATTTACCATACAATCATTGTTTCTCACTTGTTCTCATAGAAGAGCAGAAAAGGTAAGTTGTAAATTTGAGATATGGATATGACACTCAGATGTAGTTATTTAATGGTTCTTCAGGTCATTTAAACTGAATCAATTTGAAATATTTCGGAAAATCTCTTACATGGACAAATAAAAAGCTTCATATTTTTACCTTGTAAGGGTATTCTTCACTTCCAAGAAATACAAGATGTTCCAGTGTATGTGGTAGTCCATCATCGTCGTGTGCTTCAGTGGCTGGAAAGTTAACAAACAGAAAAAAACAATACAGCATTCTTAAACAGACTTAGATGTTTAAGACGAGGAAAATAAATAAATAAACAGAGAAGGAAGGCCAGTCCCTATGACATTCTTGGCCTAGGAGAATGGTGAAGAAACAGAAGAGCAATTATTCATGGATTGCAACTGAAGGAAGCAACATATCAAAATATCCTCAAATTGGAAAACTGGTCTTAAAAGGTAGCAATTTTTTAGTTCTATAAAAAACTAGTGCATAAAGTCATTGACTGTGAATAAAAATTATTCTCCTGATCTAAACTATAAATTTTTTGTGCTTCACTTTCTAATTAAGAGCCCCCCCCCCTTTTTTTATATGATCATTTTTTTAATGTTAACATTACATTTGATAGATGTAAATGTGACTATGTGTGAAGAAATTTACTTTCCAACCACATGGTCCAGTCCCATCGCATGACACTGTGAGCAAGTGTCTACTATAGCCCCAAGCTGACCAAAACTTTGTGAGTGGGTTTGCTAGACATAAACTGAAACAATCCTGTCATATTATATGTGTGTGAGAGAGGGAGAGAGGGTGAGAGAGAAGGAGAGGGTGAGAGAGAAGGAGAGGGAGAGAATGTTACTGTTTCTTTGCCTTGACTTCACATGATAGTTATGAGTGTCACTGGCATGCTAGCAATATCCATTTTCAATCTTCTGTGAAAACATGTCTGGTCATAAGGAAATATTATACCTTGCTTAGAAACAAGTGAAGGCTGGCATCCGGCCACAGGAAAATCTACCTCAACAAATTCCTTCTGACCCAGGCAAGCATGCAAAAGTAAAAGCTAAAACGATTATGATGACATTCTCAGTTACCTCCTAAATAATTTGATCAGCATTACATGATAAGCAGATGGCAAAACATTTTTAACTGCACAAGAAAACAACTTAAAAAGAAAATTTCTTACTGACATTGTATAACTATAATGTCTCTTGACATTGGTACGGATAAATTTCTTAAACACCACCTTACCATCTTAAGACATACTGAGGAGATCCCCTTCGGTCATGAATGACCATGGGATTGCACTTAGAAAGTTACCCTCTGAGGCAAGAGTCTGGGCAAGGTTGTTTATGGAATGCCAGCAGTCGCCCATGCATACCAGCCTCCCCTCTCCACACCACTGATGTTATCCAAGGGAAAGGCAAAGGCCAATACAGCTTGGCACCAGTGATGTCGCAACTCATTTCGACAGCTGAGTTAACTGGAGCAACGTGAAATAAAGTGTCTTGCTCAAGAACACAATACGCAGCCCGGTCCAGGAATTGAACTCACAACCTCACGATCGTAAGCTCGACGCTCTAACCACTGAACCGTGCGCCTTCACATACTAGATAATGTAATATTGGGTACACAGTTCTTGAAAATATGCCTTTGAGCTTCAAGACCCTTGTTTCACTACCATGAAATGTTGCACTTCTTTATACAGATTCGTACAATCTGCCCTCTGCATACAGACAGAATCCCATTCTTGCTAGCAGAGGCATCACAGCTACATGAACATTGCTTTTGAATCACCCTCCTCCATTGCTTTGTTAGGTAATCTAGTAACAAAAACTATCAACTATTTCTAGGAAACCCACAAAACATTTGAAAGATTTTGTAGTCACTCCACTCCTGCATTTATCTTAAATAGGAAGTCTTTATTCTCTACCAGTCTGCCTGTAACCTCACTGCATCTTGTGTATCCATATTGTGTATCCATATTGTCAAAAACACTGAAAGGTATTCCTAACTACTTTTCTGCAAATTGAGCATGGACACTTCATCATCAGTTTTCCATGCTGGCATGGGTTGGACAGTTTGGCAAGAGCTGGCCAGCTGAAGAGCTGCCTGGTTTCCATGTCTGTTTTGGCATGGTTTCTATGGCTGGATGCCCTTCCTAATGTCAACTACTTTCCAGAGTGTACTGGGTGCTTTTACACAGCACCAGCATGGGCACTTCTTTGTGGCACTAGCATGGGTGCTTTATCTGGGGCACCAAAACCCACGAGCCTGCAAGATTAGGGTTGCTCAGCTGAAGAGGAATGTAGGAGATCTGCCTGTATGCAAGGACAACCATGATTTTACTTAGCTTGATGTGTTTCCTCAAGCACAGCAAACTGCCAGCAGTCTCAGTCATTTGTCATCTCCGTGAGGTCTCATGTCTGAAGATTCTTTTTCACTGCTTCATCCTATGTCTTCCTGGGTGTAGCCCTTTCACACGTTCCCTCCACAATTAGAGATCTTTTTGATGCAGCTGTCCTCATCCATACACATCATATGACCACACTTATACCCACTTTTATTCTCAAATCACTTACACTATCATATATGCACACTGACATTCATCCAGTGGAGCATACTGGCTTCATTTCTTTCGTGCCTTTGCATGTCCTCAGTAGTCACAGTCCATGTCTCACTGCCATGTAGCATAGTTGTTTGTACACAGGCATCATACAATCTGCCTTTCACTCTGAATGAGAGGACTTTTGTTGCTAACAGAGGTAGCAGCTCTCTAAACTTTGCCCAGCCTGTTTATATTTTAACAGCTATGCTTTTGGAACAACCTTCATCACATACTTGATCATCTCAGTAACAGAAGATCCCCTTCAACATTTGAGGGAGTCTATTTTCTGTGTTCAGAATTTCCATTTTTCTTTAGCAGAGTCATCTCTGACAAGTAGGCTATCTGTATATAGCTCTCAGAGACAGCTAATACATAAATTCTTCAGTTATGGCCTGGAGAACTATAGTAAGAGTGGGCTGAGAACAAAGCTAGCATGGATACCAACCTGGACAATATTTTAACCACTGGTAAAACAAAAAAGCACATAACCATAGCAAGAGCATAATTATATACTCCAACACACTCTGCCACTATTTTGGAACCTCATTTTGATCTAATAGTGTTTCCATATTATTGACAAAACCTTATTTAAAGCATCCACCCCAGGTTTTTAAGAAGCAACGCTACATTTTCTAAACTTAAAATAATTTTGACAAAGTGTGGTTAGGTGAAAAAGGTATTACCATCTCATGAAATCTTTAGTTTCAAAATACTGAAGATGTTCTGTCCTGTCTCTAGAGCAGATCACATTCACTCACCAGCTATAAATAAGGAAATAGCCTAGCTTTCTAGATTTGGCCAACAGTTTGTCTTTCTCCTATAAGGAAGTGAAGTAAACTGTCATTCCTAGAGAATTAACACTGACATTTGGAACAGACTTAACTACTGAACACTTTTACAATTTCTACTTTATGTATAAATAACACAACAGTAACTGTCTATATTAGAAGTTGTAATTATCGATATTGGAAGTTAACTCGAGTAACTGTCGACATTGCATTAACTATTTATAATTAATGACTCAATGACAAAGCCTCTGATTTAATGTTTTTTTTTTCTTGTTTCAGTGTTTCATTTCAGATATTGGAAAAAACAAGATTTTTTTTTTCCACATATATGTAATCTATATCTATCTATACTACATATAAAACAGAGATGTGTGTGTAATCGCTTTTCACGTGAAATCGACTTCACCAAATGCTTCCATACTTGTAATGCATGAATAATTTGACCTCGGATAAATCTTAGGCTCTTCATTTGATTTTTTAAATTAAAACTAAATAATATTGCTTTATATTTAAGATTAACTTCTTTAAAAAGGTTCCTCAATGTCAACTTCCGGTATTGACGTAACAACGGCAAAAAGCTTCACTCTCTATTTTGTGTGTGAGTGTGTATGAGAGAGAGAGAGAGAGTAAATACTACATACACACCGCTCTCTCACTCTGTCTCACACACACACACCTTGACTCACTCACACATACATAAATGTATACAAACATATTTACAAAGACACACGTGTGTATGAGCGCGCGTGCGTATTTGTAAGAGACGGAATGTGAGTGAGTCAAGGGCTGTGTTGTCATATGCATACATCCAAAGATGTATGTATATTTATGCATGTACGTATACATGACAACAAACCTCTCTCTCTCTTACAAACACACACATATATAAATGTATACAAACATATTTACAAAGGCACACGTTAAATGCGCGCGCGGGGTTCCACAATCGCCATTTATTTCAATTACTCTTGTGAGGATATTCACGTAAATCATTTTTTTCATTTAATCCCCATTTTAATTTTCGTAAAAGTTTCCAAGTACCAATGAGGCTTTTTGGCACATCTTCAATTTTCCCCATTCATGAGAGGCACCCAGCCATCATTCATCTGAGAGTCCATCTACAGAATGTCCTCTCAAATTTCTATACAGCATATCTTGCCTTTTTTACTTCAAGTATATAAGCAACAATTTCATTCCCAGGCAACGCCGGGTGCCTCTGCTAGTATTATATAAACTGTATTATTGTGTGCAAATCATGTATTTACAGTTAAACGAATTGATTTAATAACTATTATTTATAATATTTAAATGAAAGGACATTTTCTTAGCCAAAATTGTGACTTTTTCTCTCATTTCATTCACGTCTGTAAATCATTCAATCAGCTAAAAGCTGCAGTCAAATGTTCCTCAAATCACACATCCTACTACTGTCTCAAACAAGATACACTGGATAATGCAATGTTAGGTACACTTTTTAAGGAAAAAAATGACAATGACAAGATAGAATACTTTTGATCACAGGTCACCTCAATCAAGGTTTACCTTTGGACAAATAAGCAGTATATTTTAAACAAAATGACTCCTCAATTGGAAGTGAAGTGCATAATGTGCTTTGTGAAGAAAAGAGAAATTAACTTTGAATTAATTATATACTGTTTAGGCCTAGATCAGCTATGACTGAGCAAAATTATAATCAAAAACTTTCCAACTGTGACCATCATTTGAAAAGGGTGTTTTCAGGTCATGCACCCATGTATGTAGAGATAAGTTTATTGAGGTATGATGTAGTTTAGTCTCATGTCAGTCCTAATGATGGAAAGTGTCTCTGCTTTGACTATTCCATTTCCTGTCGAAGACTAATGTCCTTTTCTTTTATGCTTCTCTAGTTTATCAGGGATTAACAGAGTCCTAGGTCAGCCTACGTCCAGAAGACTAAGAAACAAGACATTAGTTATGGCTATTCCATATTTCATTCAAATTTCACACATCTAAAAAACTACGTTATCCAATGTATCTTTTTCTGAAGTTAGTAGCAATTTGAGAGAGAGTTAGCTGCTATTTCTGTAAGGCCTAGCAGCTTTGCAAATGCTTAGTGTGACAGTGTAGCAATGAACATCAGCCTTATTTTAGTAAGTCGAATGGCCACACACAAGCTCTTTCATTGGTTTCTTCAATGAACTTTTAAAAAGTGTTCCAACTATCACCAACCAGTCTTTTTTTTAACCCTTTAGTGTTTAGATTAATTTGTCAAAAGTAATCCTTATTTATTCACATTTCAAAAAATTTATCTGATATTATTTTGTAGCTTCAAGATTGGAAAGATGTAATTGCTTATTTTTAGAATGACATTGCAAGGTAGGTGTGAGAGGCTGGTTCTGGCCAGTTTGAGCATAAAATGTGTTGAATATTTGGGCCGGATACAGCCGGTTTAAACACTAAAGGGTTAAAGTATTACAATTCCACCCATCCAGTCTTTTTTAAGAACATTCTACCATGCTTGTCCTATGTTCCAAACATGACCATCTTGTCTTTAAACCAAATTGTCCTCATCTCATAACCTGTCTTCTATGTTTTTAAAGACACACTGGATTATGTAGTATGGAATGCACTACGCTGGATCAGAGCTAGTCTGGGATTACACAATGACAGACCCATGTGCATGTGTATATATTATTACCCAATGTGCTAAAAAATAACTACATTCCTCTTCAATATATAAATTTTGCTAAAATTAATCCATAAAAATTTTGAAAAACAAACATTACTGTAACTAAGACCCAGCATTTATTTTTCAACATATTACAATTGCTACAAAAAAAAAATGAGTAAACCACAAATAGAATGCCTTTGATCAAAAGTCTCTTGTTTCACTATTGAACGAGTTAACTTGACAGATGCAAGCCAAATTATAACTGGAACACGTTTTTAAAAAAAACAAAATAGGATGGTCACAATTAGAATGCTTTAGAAATAGATATGCATGGAGAAAGATGTCTGTGCATGCTCAAAATGAGTAGGAATTTTTTCCACTTTGGAAATTTTATGGAAGATGTACAGGGGTTATAAAGACTACAGATACCTGGGAAGCTGATTTCCCCAAATGTACCAGTGGCTTTCTGGAAGTTGTAGATAATTTTTGTTACCTAGGTGATCTAATTAGCTGTGGAAGAGGTTGTGCAGAAAGTGTAATTGCTAGAATAATATGGAGAATGTTCAGAGCTTTTACCTCTGTTAAGTTGAATCCACATCTGTATATATGAAAGGCTTACAATGGTTTTATTCTTGTCATGTGTACAGATGTGTGCTTGAGTCTCGTTGGGATTTTGCGAGGAGCTAAGCCTAAATGAGGTGAGTTGGGGAACACAGAGGAACAAGAACAGACAGAAGACAGACAAGAATGCATTCCTCTCCCCTTCGCCGTTTTGTCTGTCCCTCTCTATCCCTCACTCTTCCTCCTTTGCTCTCTCGCTCACAAGTGACCATTGGCCATCTTTTCTTTCTTTCCTTCCGATCAGCTGCAGGATAGGACGCATTCTTGTCTGTCTCCTGCCAGAGCTTGTTCCTCCGCATTCGCCAATTCACCTAGTTCAGGCTTAGCAGCCCTTCCTGTTTGTTTTCACTGTCCTGTTTTCATTACCAACTTTGACCCTCCGCAAAATCCCAAATTTTATTTAATTTGCTTTGCGGGAGCAACTGTTTTGTCGAAGATGTATCTTGTTGTGAATTGCTTGAAATATGGAATAGAAAACAGCTGACAACTGATGAAGGGTCGTTTTTTTTTATGTTGCTTGTCTTTCTTTCCATTTGTTTCTTTCGTTGTTTGCAAAAAAAGTTTGTATTCCATGTTTTTGTATTTCATGCTTACGTTCTGTGATGTCCTGTGCCCATATATGCATATGTATATATACATATTTATTTATTTATGTGTTTCAGCCAAGTGGCTGCGGTCATGCTGGTGCACCACCGTGAGAATATATATGTAAGAATATACATATATGTATGTATATATATTATTTATATTATATGATTGAACACCATGCATCCATTTCTAAGTAAGTTTTATCTACATATACAGATAAGAAAAGAAATGGAGTAACAATTAACAATTAGAAGTTGATCATTGGTATTAAAAGGTCATAGTTTAATAGTAGTTCAAGAACGTTTACAGCCGTTTCAGTTTGTTATTTCAAACTGTTATAGCAGTTTCGTAATTTTATGGAAGATGTACAGGGGTCATAAAGACAGTTTGTTATAACAAACTGAAATAAACTGAAACAGCTGAAAATGTTCTTGAACAATTAAACTATATGACCTTTTAATACTAATGATCAACTTCTAATTGTTACTTGTTGCTCCATTTCTTTTCTTACCTGAATATAATAAACCATGGTTTTACCATTTAAATTACCAACTACTGTTAACCTTACAGCAAGGCCTCTACATAGTGAGGTAATACACCAGTAGTGCCTACGGATACATTTATCCCTTAGACGGTTGCATAACCCCTAACTCATAATTTATATACATGTGTGTGTGTGTGTGTGTTTCTGCCATCACTGCTTGACAATCGGTGTTGATGTGTTTATATCCCCATAACTTAGCGGTTTGGCAAAACAGACATAGAATAAGTACTAAGCTTTTAAAAAAAATAAGCCTTGGGGTCAATTTGTTCGACTAAAAATCCTCCAAAGCAGTACTCTAGCATGGCTGCAGTCAAATGACTGAAACCAGATAAAAATGAAAAGATAAATGATATATTTACATACACACACACACGGCATAGCTACACAAATGACCTCCCTATCAAATTTCAGAAAAATGGGCATTTAAAAAAAATTTTCTACAAATGCCTTTCAAATAGTGTAGATTCCAATTGTATCGAATTTGTTGTGAACATATCTTCGAAGGGGATGGGAGAGTTAAGTTTCTGATAAATCATACAAGTCGACTTTGTTTCCTCATAACTCTCAGAAAAATGGTTATTTTAAAATAAAATTTTCTGCAAATACCTTTCAGTTGATATGGATTACAATTATATTGGAATTTAACGTCAAAAAGAAATTAGTGGCGGGCACACACACACTGAAACAAATCACGTATTTGTTTTTTTCAAAATTTAAAATTTCTTTTTGTAGATATGTGTGTATATATGTGTGCGCGTGCATAAAAACACACAAAGTTCTTAAGGGAAAAAACTCTTACAAAACTATTTTGAAGTGTGTAATGAGACTAAAATAAATTTGACACACCAAATTTTTTAAGAGCAACAGAATAGATAAAACTAATTCAAATCAACGCTACTGTTTTACAGGAACATAGCTTTTTCCATTGATTTCCAGAGAAATAAAAGTTGAAATAAACAAAATCAAAATATCATAAATACAGCGTTCTACAGTCAGCTGTATAACGAAAAATAAAAACGACAAATTTTGAAACCTGCGTTTCAGAGATTTCATATTCGTCTGTAAGATATGCATACCTTATGCAACACATACACACACACACTGGAGGCTTTTAAATAACTAGCTGATAACATTCAACAAATGATAAATCTTGAGCGGTTTGGGATCACAGATTTTCATTTCATGTTTGATAACATCCAGGTCCATGAGATGCTTCAAATGCGTGTGTGTATACAGGTGTGTGTGTGTGTGTATATATATATATATATATATATATATATATATATATATATATATATATATATATATATATATATATATATATATATATACATATATATATATATACATATATATATATATATAGAGAGAGAGAGAGAGATGTGTGTGTGTGTGTGTGTGTATTTAAAAATGACCTGCATATATGTATATATGTGTGAGTGTCTATGTCTATATACTTACATCATCATCATACATGTATATGCCTACGTATGTTTATTCACATATACATAATGGAATAAAAACAATATCAATTTATAATTTGAATACTTAAATTATCAAACGCTGAAACTGTTTAAGTTCCTAATGCAGTCCGTTAACAGGCCTACATTTGAAAATATACCCTCATCACTACGATAGAGGTAAGTTCGTGTGATTGTTCGTTAAGAAAATTATTTGTGTGTGATCTATATACGATACTAATCAATAGCAGCTAAAAAAGTTCCGAAAGGTCGATTCCTGAGGACTGAACTGAGGCAATATAGAAGTCTACTTGGGGGCGTTTCGGTTAAAGGTTACGAAAGGCGAATGGGGGCAAAAATATAAAGAATTAAAAATGTTTTGGGGGAAGAAAATTGTTATTTCCGTCGTATGGAACACAGAAATAACTAGGTAGGGGAAAAAAAACCTACCCCTTTTTCTTCCCCATTAAGTGTGAGATTTCTATTTCTTTCCAAAGCTCCATCCTACTACATCCTAGAGGTGCAATGATTTGCTAACAGCAGTTCTAAACTTGTGAGCTCAAAAATCAGATGTTCTAGACTGTAGTTCTCAGATAAATCCAACCCCAGATGTTGACATTATTGCCCCTTCAAAACATTAATGAGAATTTGCCTCAATTTTGGACAAGTTGAAAGCGTAAATTCTATTTTAATTTTACTGGACATTGTAATTTGCCCACTCCTTTTCAATCCTCGCAACCCCACGAGAAATACTGCCCTAGGACATGCCTTGATTACTTCTACGTAGTCGTCTGATATGACAGACACAGAATTCAAAAATATTTATGGTTATGTCTTGGATTATCCTAAGTCTGCCCCCATCAACTATTTGGTGTCTGTTCACCAAGGCTCTCACTAGCCACTGAAATAACCAAGCTTATGTACTAGTGCATCCAAGAGGTTAAGACCCATTTTCTCTAGCACGTTAAGGAAGAATTGATTTTATTATAGCCATAAAGGCTTGACACAGAGAGTACAATACAAAGTAAGGGGTCGGGGATCGAATGATAAAACACGAATATGAACTAATTGAATAAAAATTTGAAATATATGCGGATGATAGGACAACACAAACATAACACAAAGGAGTGGGGGATGAGTTCAACTCCACAAGCTCCGTTCCACCACTGAACTCTTCGGTCACCTTTATGTCTTCACTCATGCAGGTTCATTTATTCTTAACATGCTCGCCACTTTCTTCCATCTTTTACCATATATATTGGGCGAAGACACAAGTCACTACTCCTTTCATTCGTGTCCTGCATACAACCTCTTTCGCTATAGCCACCGCGGTGAGAAAAACAACCCTTTCCTTCCCTGTTCAGAGAGGATGGTGGAACAATCTTTATGATTGACTCGGAAGACAGTTGTACTCCTCTAAACGTGAGAGCAGTCGTTGAAAATCATGTTTGAGATGGTTGACACCGCATCTCTTCAAATCCATCGAATATTTATTGAACCAAATTAGTGTTTGTGTCCTGAGCAAGGCACATAACTCTGCTTGACTGAACATGGGTTTCTATTCCCTGTTGCTTTAGGTAGAGCATTCGGTTGCAAAAACGTTTCTTTCAGTGTAGTTTTGAAATAACTTATTCTACCTTATAGGAAAAGAAAAAGTCAAAAGATTTGATGTTTATTTCCTTCAATTTTCCTTTTATTGTATCCTGCGTCTCATATAACTGGAATTTATAATGCTGAAAGAATTTTTCCCTCAAAATTTCAAGTTTTTTTTTTAATAAAAAAGATTTTATTTTCCACCAACATTTAATAGAATTATATACATAATACAAAACCACATTAAAATACAAATCCCAAACCGAACAAAACACAAACATGAACGAAAAAGAAAAGCAAAAAGAGACAAAACATCAATTCAACACCAAATGCACATCAGCTGGTTACCCATCACAAAGTTCAACGCATCCTACTGAAGCAAGCCAGCACACTCGCTGCATTACCACGGGCGATGACGAGGCAAACACTCTTACGGGTGTCACCCGATATCATGGTAAGGTCAGTCGCCAACGATGAGAACTTCGCTGTTAGCGACCCAGCTCCTCCAAACGTTTCAAACGCTACAAGCAGGAACCCTTCCATTTAACGCGGCATCCAGGATGTGGGAGGGAGCAAAGGAGGCACAGACTGACATCTCAGATGAGGCACTTACCTTTTGCCCAGGGGCAAAGTGTAAGACCATTTTCCCATCATTTCTGGATAATTCCACCAGCTCCAGAACTGGGGGAATATTAACCCGAGCCAAGGCCCACTTACTGGTTAAGTTTAGCACGGTGTGGCGAGCGAAACAACCAGTATTTGGGTGGTAGGACAAACCATGAAGGCCTGCCAGTGGAGTCGAGTGGCCTACCACAACATTTCAGTTCTCCACAGACATCGCTTTACACTGAGAGCAACGGAGATGCGGAGCCCATCCAGACTGAGTAAACCACCAATGATGGTCACGGGAATGGCATCAATCCAGTCCCTTGGGAATTATTTTTTGACCCCCTATTTTCGTACCTCTTTCTTTCCTTATGTGATAGCGATAATTATTCCTAAGTCCACTTACAAATATGCCCACCCACGCAATTATAGAAAATGTAAAATAAGTTTCTTTTTAAAAAAAAAAAAACCCTCTATTACGTTTATGTTGCCGTGAATTTTGTTTCCACAGTAACAACTGAGGCCGAAATTTGTTTATTTTGTAACTAAGGTGTATATAAATAACTGTTTACAAATCTAACCAAAAGCAAAATTTTCTAAACATAGTAATCGCGTGGGGATTTGCGTTTGTCGCAGAATTACCACGTCATGACGTCACGTGACCACTCACATAGTTACGAAAAACTGAAAAAACGCCACAAAATTTTGACTTCAAAAAGAAAAATCAACATTCATAAAAAAATATAGACAGTATGTTTTTCTTTCTATTCCCATTTGTCAAGTAACGATTCCCTTCGGCCTTCGTTTTTAATTTTGGATTTTCATGTTGGGTAAATAAATTTTCTGTCCATTACCATGTCAGCAGCAATTACATCTTAGCATTGGTTCATTGTAGTCTACGAATTGTTTGATTTTCAGTTTCAATTCGACTGTGCCTCCGTTCTTTGAGATGGGCGGGGGGAAACATGTCAGGTAATCTTATCTTTCAAGGTAAAAAAATTGTATTTGTCAGCATACGAAAACAATCTTGCAAAGTGAGGAATTGTCAACTCTTATCATCCGGTCATAAACAAACATAATAGAATGACAAAGATTGCAAGACACAAATTTCCTCGCTAGAGAGGAGTAGATGTTACAACATCGAATATAACTGTTTCTGTGATGATAGAGACATGAACAGTGATATAGGTGAGAAAGTAAAAAAGACAGATGATGAATAAAGACGCAGAAAGAAACGGTTAGACACATATTTGTGTCGTTTAGCCCAAGGCTAACCTTGATCAAATCTATAACATTTACTCTTACATAGGATTACATGACCATTCTGTCCCTTTTTAAGGTGGAAGAATGCGATTTAAGGGAATTGATCTACAAAGGATATTTAATGCGAGAGAGATGTTTTGTGTTTGTATGTGTGTGTGTGCATAAAAATAAAGAGAAGACAAAGAAAAAAACAGGAAAAAAAATATGTTAGTTTACTATGAGTGTTTTTGTGTCAAGAGACTTTGAGGGATATAAAACAAAAATAGACACAGAAGAAATGAGATTATGTGTCAAAGATAAAAATAACTAAAACAAAAAAACGCATGGGCAACAAAGAAAGACAATCAAGAAGACAAACTTATAAAACTGTAGTAAATGGAATATGAAAGGAAAGATGAGTAAAAGTTTTACCTAAACAAAAATATCCATTGACAATTGGTCCATCAACAGCAGCCATGAACACAGACAGGCCTGTGGTTTTTGATTTATATTTCGATACTGGGATATAGCCATTGGCTTTTACTGTACAAATGTATTCGAAGTCGCCCAGTGCCATAGCCACTTGTTGGCGGTAATAATGTTATTGTTTATTCTGTTGATGATGATAAGTTAAGTCAACAATCAATTGACAAAAGTCAATGTTTCTATCCCTGCAAAAGTTAAATCCTAGCCCGAAAACCGTTCTGACAAGACGCAGTGAGTGCCGTTGCTGTATTCTAAACTGTTTGGCTGGATTTTCGTTTGGTTTCTGTTTGACAGGAAGTAAACGAGGTTACCTGTCTCGTTCGTTGCTAACTTCCTGTTAATGTTGCTCGACGCTGCCATAGCGTTCGTTTATTTAATCTTTTGTCATTAAAAGTCTCTTTTCCTTTCCCGCTGTAATTCATTTCCATTTTCATGTCTCCGATATTTGCAACATTACCAGTTAATTACATTAAGTTAATGTAATCAACTATCCCCTCCCCCATAACAATTCAGGTCTTACATTATTAAAAGGTATATAAAAGAATCGATTTAATCAACAGAACTTCTTTCCACCACGAAAATTTCCTTGATCTTAAAAACAAATGAAAAAGCATTTAATACCTGTGTATATTTTTTCTCTTCTTTCTTAATGACAAATCTGAGGATAGGCTTTGCGGTATTCTTTGGTAAAGAATACACACACCACCCGTATTCGGAGTTTAGGGTTAGGGTTACACTGAAAACGGATGGTGTGCGTATTCTTTACCTCTGCCGGCTTTGCCTCTGTCTGACCCACGTAAGCCCTCCAATATCAATGTGATCAAATCTCTGTGACAACACAAGGCAATGTTTCGTTGGCTGCAGGAAAAGCGTGGATAAAGAAATTTCAAGGAGTCGATGAAGTGGTTTAGTGTGGAGTCTGAAAACGACGAGGGGAACAAGAATGGGGTGTCAGATGAGAGCGGTATACAAATAGCTGTCACAGATGTCATTATAGTTGTGATAGAATAGACAGTGTTTCTTTACAACAGAGGTTGTTGAATCTCGGATTCAAGTGACCTATGAGTAAAGGCATTCGAACTCTGACTCTCACCTTTTAGAAGTATCTAGGAGCATATTAGTCAACGTGTTTTACCTTGTTTAAACCAGTCTGGTTTTGTTGAGTGATCTTTTAACAAATTAATCGGTTAGTCTTTAGGATGCTTCAACGGTAGCACACCATCGTTTTTTAGTTGAACTAGAATTTTAAAAAATCCCTATAGTTAAGTACTTCTATCGTCTCAGAAAACCTACTGAACTTCTACCCAGTCGTTTCATCTGCTAGAAATAGAAGCTAAATCTCTCTCCCAAATCGACCTGCTGCCACAAAAAAACCCCCCAAATCTCTCTCTCAAATCACACACACACTCTACCGTCTGAAATAAAGAATACATTGGACAATGTCCCTGATATATAAAAAAAATATGGAATGGTCATGACTGGCATAAATTTGATCGAAGGATACACAGTCAGAGCTAAACGGGGGATAAACAACAGCCTACATCTAGAGTCCTGGTCAATCACACACGATTGTCACTGCTATGAAAGAAGTGAACAATTTATATGGCAATACCGAGAGAGAGCTAGGTTTGCTAGGTTGACAATGGGCACAGAGCAATGGTTCTCTCTGAATTAGATCAAATCACAAGAGGGCTGTGTAAATTTAACATCTATCTAAACATTTAACAAATACTGTTTATATATACGTGTGGTGTGATGTAGAGGTGGTGGGTGTATGTCTGGTTCATTCATTATTTTCCATCAAATAGCTATTAAAGTATTAATTTTTATTTTGTTTTAGCCATGTTATATTATGGATGTTCTTAGAGACAGCTGACAGCTGAAAACATTACCTGCCCATCCAAGGAAACGACTCGTATACATACATATATATACACACACACACAAACACTATGTATGTTGATATACATACATACACACACATACATGCACACATGTGTATACGTATATGTATACATATACATGAGAGAGAGAGAGAGAGAAGACGGAGAAGGGAAGAGAGAGAGAGAGAAAAAACGGAGAGGAAAGAGAGAGAGAGAGAGAGAGAGAGAGAGAGAGAGAGAGAGTCGACCGACCATATGAGTGATACGAATCGCCGCGTTCCAAATATGGAATTCAACTTTAATTCCGGTTTGTTTGTAGTGTTACATTGTTAGAATGGAGAAAGAAGGAAGATTTAAACGCTAGTAAATAACAATCAGGATAGAAAATAATGCATTCAATAAGCAAATAAGACAAGTAATTTGAATTTGATTATTTAGGACGCTGATTCCAGTGTCAACGGACTCGTCGCCGGTATTTCTGAAGATTGATGTTGGTTCTAATGAAAACAAAAACCCATAGTACAAGCTAATTCCTAATATCTTGTTCCTTTTGATTTGGCTTTGACATAAAGAGCTGGGGTCCTAACCTCGTTCAAACCTAACTTATTTTTTGAACTGTTCTCTCGATGGCTGCTGAATAACTCTTACGTTTGCAAGAAGTTTCTTGCTCTGTTGGAGAGTTTTATAACTTCATTAAATGCTCATCTTTTCATACGATGATTATATGTGTATCGTTCTTGTTGATAATCACTTATTTACGGTCAGTCTACTACAGTACTTTAACAAGAGAAAATAAGATATTTTGTCTAAGTAAGGTTTATATGTGCGTGAGAATTTTGTGTACGTGTGAAACTATAGGGAGTACTGAATAACAGGTTTTTCAGAGAAGCAGCCAATCACGCATGCAAATGTTCTGTCCTTTAACTCTCTACACTCTAAAGGGGCCGGACCGCATTGAATATCCCTCTGCTGTCTCTTTCTGTGTTATTGCTTGCATTGAACTCTCCTCAAGAGCCACGATTTTCAAGCATAATGGATATCCCTTGCTGTTTGAAATGGAGGGGTACAAATCTTTTGGTCACATTATTTGGGTTTATCCAGAAGATCAAGCAAAATGTGAGATAAATATCCAAAGAACGACAAATCTTGCTTGATATAACTTTCATTTTCAAGTTTAATTCAACGTGTCTTTCATCAAAATGCAAAACGTAACTCCGAGTAAACTAGCGATGGTATGAATTGATTAAAAAAGTAGTTTGTGTACCATAAGAGGACATGGAAGTCTAACGTAACACTACTCACAAAATTCTCACGCACACAAACTATTTTAACTGTCGTCGACAGCAAAACTTGACTACATTTCTCACTATCTACTTCTACGCAGTGTACAAAATACTTTCTTGGAGAACAATACATGACGTTGGCAAGAAGTATATCTTTCAGGTCCCAACACATCTAGTATTTGCATTTTCCCCAATAGAATACCACAAGGATCCGCCTTCTTACTTATTCAGTTTAACTTGTACAGACACTTCTACAAACATACACTCAACATCATAAACAGATGATATCATAATTACATCTAAATACTCCACAAACGCAGCTGCACAACTTCTACAACCTTTCATCAACCATTCAGTAGTCTGGCTTTAAAAAGTCTTTAGCAGCATCACAAAATTTTTTTAAAAATTTACAACAAACCATTACACTCAGCTACACAGAAGACAAAGAAATATTAGGATTTACATACAAACCTTCAGCAAAATTCATACTTACAAAATGGTGCACAAGCACACTTAGAGCACTCACATGCAGCACATTTGACCGAAAACAACGATACAACATTAGTGTATAGACAATACATTTGATTTATGATGGGTTATGCCAATTCTGTTAATCCCACCAATCTCTTCACAACACATGAACTACATAAAATACAAAAGCGAACACTTCCAAATCTGCTCAGACCGTACATGTAAGTCATTTGCACAATGAAATAAAAATACTGAAAAGGAGACCTCACTGATATGCAAGGGGCAGCAAGCTTCGCCTCTTAAACTCTATCATTACAACTGCACCCTAACAACTCTATTCTCCCAATCAGTCCAGTCTAACATAAAAATGACATACACGCAAAATTAGTAGCAGCATTAGATAAGTGCAGCGGAATATTTACGATCACATTCAGAACATCTACAACCACATTTGCTAACTTCGGTGGTGTTCATTACCACAAACAACATACATGACACAATTTACAATATGACCCTCAACCAGACAGACATATAGCATAGAGATAGGTGTGTCTGGGTCGTACCCAGTTGTTTGGTTGACGACCTTCGGGCTTTAAATCTTTCGATCACAACTGACCTGAGGCCATGCAGCAACCATAACAATGAAATTACAGTAGAGCATATATTCCGACATTTTACCAGAGTTCCGGATACAGGCATTTCATTTAACTTATGTCATTCATGTCCGCGAGAAGATACGAGTATCATGCAATCATTATTGGCTTATCTTCTCCGAGTTCAAATACCGCCGAGGCCAACTTTGTCTTTCGTCTTTTCAGGTCGATAAAGTGAAGTATCAGTCTAGTACTGGGGTCGATGGTATCGACTAATACCTACCCATCAAAACTGCTGGCATTATGTCTAAATCAGAAACCGTTATTGGTTCTCTTATTGGTGGTAGATTTACAAAATCAGTAGAGTGTCGGGCAGAATGCCTAGAGCATTTAGTCCTTGCTCTTTGAGTTATGGGGTTAAATCTGAATCGATTTTACTTTTATCATTCCGGCAAAATAAAGTTCTAATCTAGTCAATCAACCGTTGGGGTCAATCGACTATCCCTAAAAATGATTTTTCTTCAAAAGTCTTAGTTCGTACATAAGCGAAAGAAACGAAAGCAGTTGTTTATACAATTGGTTTCGTTTAAACCCAAATGACATTTCACTTCATTTGTGCCGCTAATGTTGTTGAGAAATATGTTAGCGTCACAAAGTTCCATTCCTCTTTTATATATAACATTTACTTCGGTACCAGAGTTAGAAATTGATTCTATAATTTTGTTTAAAATTATAGTTTCAAGATTTCAGGCTTCTAGAGAACAAGCAAATGAGATCAGTTGACGCTTATACCTTCCTGAAGGGCGACAGCAACATAAGTGAAAATAACTGACTACAACAAAGAATCGAAACTGTGTTGTCTTGTTATATATGATGGGCGATGGTTGGCACAATTCCAAATTAAAAGTGGAATAACGATTCTTAAAACAATTTTCATCGAGGGAATTCAATTTTGCTTCTCACTTAAAGGGAAACAACTTTCATTTTAATAATATTTTCTCACTTCATTTGGTCAATAACTTTTGAAAAGTTGTGTGCTTCTTCAATGAGATTAATTAATTCAAATGTATTTTCATGTCCTGAATCCAAATATTTCCTTGAAAAATGCTTATTAGCTATAGGCTTAAAGATACACGACATGTAATATTCGATTTTCTTTTATTATAACGTACAATATGTGTCATTATGTTTAAAGCTCTAGTCCGTATCTACTCTGCCTTTTTGCTTGATGCTTATAGAGGGCTGAAGAATAATCTCTTGCCTATGTCCAGCAAGCATCGTTTTGCTCCATTTGCCCTGGTACCGCTTGTCCATGGTTGAAATATCTTGGTGAAACCCTTGACCATGTTCGTCACTAACTTCTCCACACTTCACTGGAAAAAAAAGTCTAAATGTGAGTCCAAAACGTGGATTTAACGTGACATGTTACATCCCATGTTCTTGTAAGTCTTGATGAGGTTTTCCACCAATTCTTTAAGAAGATTCTCGAATCTGAAGACCAATGAAGACACCCTCTTTTATCTTAGCGTCGGTCAGTGGGGTGAATTTTGATCTTAAATACTTGAATCCTTGACCGGATTTGTCCATAGCTTTTACAAAGTTTTTCACGAGCTCCAATTTTATGTATATTGGTGGTAGCAAAATTTTGTTTGGTTCAGTGAGAGGTGGATGTTGAACATTTTTCATCCCAGGCTTCAATCACTGATGAGGTGGCCAGTCTCTTCTGATACAGTTGGAACCTTTTGCATAGCTGTCTCATTCATATAAAAAGCAGCAGTACTTGGTGTATCCGCCCGGGAAGCGCATCACAAAAGCAACAACCTTTAAGTCATCACAGAGCTGCCATCAATGTTCACTATATTTTATGTATTGCAGCATAAGCTTTATATTCTCATAAGTTTCTTTCACTAATGCAACAAGACACCTTTCAGACAAGTTTTTCATGAATCTATGAACAGCCTTCCGTGACTGGGTTCGTATTCAATACCAAGTGCTTCCATTAGACCATTAATACTGTTCTTCCATTATGAAGAAATTGCTGAACTGCTGTTGACTGTCATGAAATTTTGAAATCTTCACATCAGCTATTAGGAGATTCCACTGTTGAAGACGAGAGCCTAGCAGCCCAGCAACCCAGCCTTATTCTCAAGTAGTTGTAGATCCTTGACAAGGTCATGGAGTTTCTCTTGTGTTATGAGATGTGGTCTAGAGGAATGTGTTTCATCAAAATTTGGATCACTCTGTAATCCAGCACTGTCATCTTTCTCTGCTTCCGCCTCACCACTTTCTTCATCTGACTCAAAGAATATCGAAGTTGGTGCATCAGGAACAGATAGATTTTCTCCATGTGGAAATAGGCGAATAGCTAATAGAATGTTTGCATATTCAATGGACTCTTTTTTCTTCTTTCACAAGCCCTTTTTTTACTGGAAGTACCATGCAGAAATAACAATTGTTGGTATGGTCTGTTGGTTCCCGACACGTCATTGGCACAACAAAAGACATTCCTTTCCTCTTCCTGTTCAACCATTGGCGAAGGCTAGTAGCACAAGTGTTGCAACATATGTAAGGAACCCACTTCTTATCCTGGTCGCCAATCTTGCATCTAAAATATAGGCGATATACCTTTCTAACCATAGCAATTATATAGCGCTTCTGCGATGCAAATGTCACCTCACCAAAAATGTAGTAGATGTCTGCCTTATTCACACAAGTGCAAGGCATTTTAAAGAAGGAAACAACAAACAGTCAGCAAATAAACAAAAAATTCGTCCATAAATTTATCATAAAATTATCATTAGCAGAAGTGTTTATATCATTCAGTAGAAAAATAAAATTAATATAAAATGTTCCCCATGCATATCAACAGCTTGCTCAGTGAATATTTATTATGAGTTTAAAATGTGTTTGACTAGGAAAATCACTTACCTTCCACCTCAGTATATAAACTTGCACAGCACAACCACCTTCTATGACTGCTGGAACAATACTGAAGGGCAGTGGGACTGTAAGTGCGGTAAGAAACATACTGCCGCAAGCCTGTTGGAACCTGTTGTGACACGAACATATATCTTGGAAAATAGAACTAACAAAGTTTTAACTCTGATATCCATTATCAGCGACCTAGCAACCTAAAATTAGTTGGAAATTGCTACTCTGGTCTCAGAAGCATTTTGGTTGTCGACCAGTGTTATTTGTGATGAAATATTAGTTCAAAATTAGCGATCTACATACAAATTTAAAAGTGTATGTAGGTTGAAAGCCTTCTAAACTGCGTTATTCATTTTCAGACAGTTTGTCTTATAAACACGTCTATAAAATACAGATCGCTATTTTCTTAATATGGTTTTGCACATGTGAAGTTGATGAAACATGAATGTGTTTTGAATTAGACAATGTATAGAGAGCTAATACGGCAATATTTGATTTGCCAACAGAATTAAGTTAGTGACAAAATTATTATTAAGATTATTAAATCTGTATATACAAAACACTATCATCATGTTAGATGAATTGTTAGAAAGAAGTGACACCAGATTAATCTCAGCGACTGGAAAATATATTCCTCTGTGATATGAGAAAGTCAAAGCAACATTTACAAATTAATGGTTATATAGACAGAACTACTGATCAATAACTCAATTTTGTAAACCAGTACCTGCAGCTGCCTTTCATCGTATTAGAACCAATGTGACAAAATGGAAAAGTCAAACAATTAAAGCATGATAGAAGCCACCGTAATATAATATATCGTTATTTTTCAGTTAAATTTTCTATATATACAGAAAACATAGAAATAAATATAACTTTTAATCATACTGTTAAAGATGTTCGTTCTTTATGTCATTAAGATAGAAGTAATGTTATAACCTCTAATAAGTGCATCAGAGTTGTTTCCCTTCATATGGTGTATGTGTGTTTGTTTACTTCGTGTAGTGTGGAAGAAATGTCTAAAATACATGCAGGAATATTTAGATATTAAACAATAATGTGCACATAATCAGTAAAACACACCAAAGTGTTTGACATCACGAGTCATTTCCCTTCGATTACCAGCAAAACTTCTCAAGGGATTTGTATTTGTTTTGTATTCTTCCCGACTGGATAAACACTCGTGCTCACGATTTATTCACATTCGATTGAATTAATACCCTATTAAAAAATAAGAACTCAGTATTTCAAGACCGTGTGAAAGATTTATTTTCTGTAAAGAACAAGGCATTTTTTTAAAGGTTTACCATTTTTCCAGAGTGCACATATCAAAAGATATATTCCTCGTAGGAGTTACAAATTAGAATAACGCAGAATATGAACTACCTCTAGCAATAGTCATCGTTGTTAAGTCTCATGTCATCGCAAACATTTTTACTTGCATACACATGTTAATTCATAAATATAAACAAACATACATCATCATTTTACATTTCCTTTTCTATGCTTGCATGGTTTGGATGAATATTTTCTAACAGAGCATCTTGACATTATTACAGTCCCTTGTCATCTCCTTCATAAAATTCAACATCAATTCACTGCTTTTTCCATATCTTTTTCACTTTTCTACTTCTGCAGATTCTATTTCTTTTGGATCTCTTGACATTTTTTCAGCCGACTATCACCCTCCCTACTTATCACATCTCCATACCAACGCAGTCTTCTTCTTCCATACTCATTATATTTATAGGAAAGTGGGTTATACATCATCAGATGTACACCTGCTTTCCTATATTAAATTAGGAATTAACGGAACGTAGAATTCCAAACTAATCAACACAACAATATTTATTTATGGTGGTAAATAGGCAGCCTTAAATTGTTTGGTTGCTGAGACGCCTTCTGTGAGAGAGCATGGTTGATGTGACGTTGGAATGTTGATGTGAGCTGTCCCCAGAGTTGAATGATGGAGACAGGCTGCTTGTACGTCTGAGCTCATAGCCGGCCGAGAAAGAGAGAGAATAAAGCGGGAACGCTTGGATGTTGAATTCCACGCATGCGTGAGACTACGCATGCACACAGCGTTACTACAGGGCTCCCCTTGCCAGTGTGGAACGCACGATAATATAATTTTTGGAGGAACGCCTGAGGCAGGATGGCCACTGAAAACCAACCACAAGATGTGGCACAAACACACACAAAGAAAAATCAAAGAAATGAATGTACACTTGTGAGATACATGCATGCAATGTTTCTGAAAGGAAAGAAAATATATGAGTGCACAAGTGTGTGTGTGAGAAAAACACAGAACATATTAAAAGTGTCTGTAGAGAAAAAATCCAGTTCGTATAAGAGTTACACAAGATTCAAGATTATAGTATGTCCATACGCAGGAAGTTGTGGTCCGTGAGCAGAGCTGTAATTGAGCGTCGGATGCTAGGACTTGTGTTACCTGGTACGGAATATCCTATAAAAGTTACACAAGGAGATTTAGAATACTAATACGCAGGAAGTCGTGGTCAGTGAGCAGAGCTGTAGTTGAGCGTCGGATGCTGGTTGAGACCTGTTACCTGGTACTGAATATTCTAGTTGGTTAGTTCTGACTGTTGTCCGTGAGTGGATATTCCACTCATACAGTGAAGATAAAACCGAGTGTGCTGATATTGGTTGCTTGTGTACTTGGTGGTGGGGTTGTTGGCTCACGACATTGTGGTAGACTACATTGGTGGTGAAGACGTCGGCGCAGGAACTGTAATATAGCTGTGTTCTGTATGTGTGGTGGTAATGGTATTGACGGTGGTAATGATGTCATGTTGAAGCTGTTGGCGACGTCGGGGGGCGATGCTCGTAGTTGGTAGTGGTTGTTGATGCGACGGCGGTATGTGGTCGTAGACTCGTGTTGCTCATGGCGATGATGATGCTGGTTAGTTCAGATTTCGTGGCTGTAGTTGTTCGTACTCGGGGTCACCAGTTATAGGAATGTTGGTTATCAGTTATATAGAAATAGTTGTTATTGTAGCTCAGCGGGCTGCGTGTCTGAATCACGCCGGGGTCACCAGTTTGTAGGAAATTGGGTTATACATCATTAGATGTACACCTGCTTTCCTATATTAAATTAGAATATAAACGGAACGCAGAACTCCAAACTAATCAACACAACAATATTTATTTATGGTGGTAAATAGGCAGCCTTAAATTGTCTGGTTGCTGAGACGCCTTCTGTGAAAGAGCATGGTTGATGTGACGTTGGAATGTTGATGTGAGCTGTCCCCAGAGTTGAATGATGGAGACAGGCTGCTTGTACGTCTGAGCTCATGGTCGGCCGGCCGAGAAAGAGAGAGAATAAAGCGGGAACGCTTGGATGTTGAATTCCACGCATGCGTGAGACTACGCATGCACACGGCGTTACTACATATTTGATTCCCCTTACACTCAGTTATTGCCGCAGCTCATTTGTACTCCTTCTCTCATTCACATTCATCTTACATATCCAGCAAAGTATGGATATGTAGTATCACACTCATAGAGTGAGTTGGATCATTAGTAACTACAGTGACGACATTTTTCAGCAAAGCATGCTCTTACTCATGCTTGCCGGACCTTACGATGGATGTGATTGTAAGCATAAAAAGGTGGTGAGCTGGCAGAAACGTTAGCACGCCAGGCGAAATGCCTAGCGGTATTTCGTCTGCTGATGCGTTCTGAGTTCAAATTCTGCCGAGGTCGACTTTGCCTTTCATCCTTTCAGGGTCGATAAATAAAGTACCAGTTACGCACTGGGATCGATGTAATCGACTTAATCCCTTTGTCTGTCCCCTCTATGTTTAGCCCCTTGCGGACAATAAAGAAATAAGAAACGTTTGCACGCCGGGCGAA
>NC_068983.1:68553328-68555305 GCF_001194135.2 Octopus bimaculoides | reverse complement strand
TTTGTCTGTCCCCTCTATGTTTAGCCCCTTGCGGACAATAAAGAAATAAGAAACGTTTGCACGCCGGGCGAAATGCTTAGCGGTATTTCGTCTGTCTTTACCTTCTGAGTTTAAATTCCGCCAAGGTCGACTTTGCCTTTCATCCTTTCGCGGTCGATAAATTAAGTACCAGTTGCGCACTGAAGTCGATCTAATCGACTGGCCCCAAAATTTCGGGCCTTGTGCCAAGAGTAGAAAAGAATATAAGTTGTAAGCATAAAACATTCATTGGTTAGACAGAATAAATTAATGGCATAGGAAATATTTTGAGAGTAGCTCTTAATGGGAAGCATTTATATTTAAATGGGCGTTAAATACCAAAGGCAGTGAGTAAAAAAAAATTCAATCAATGTTAAAATTACATCCGTAATCTTTTGCATAATTGACAAAATTATTTTCGAAGGGAGGCAACTCCGATGTTGAGAAAAAGTTAAACATTGCTACTAGTGTAAGCTTCTGTGTGTGTGTGTGTGTGTGTGTGTGTGTGTGTGTGTGTGTGTGTGTGTGTGTGTGTGTGTGTACAAAGTGAGGAAATGGAGCAAGTAAAATTCAGGTTACATATGTTTACTAGCTAGCAGAACCTTGGACGTAATAATTACTGAGGTTCTACTAGCTAGGAAACATATGTAGCCTGGATTGTACCTGCTCCATTCCCTCAATTTGGATATTTATTTGCATTCATAGCAACCCTAGATACTAACTGTGAACTATAAAGAAACATTTTTCAGCATATTGAACTTCAATATGCAAAAAGACCTACAACCTTCTATGCCAATAAACTATTATTATTCCTGAAAGTTGTTTTTTTATACCTACTATGGACTGCTCAAAGCTTACTAATTTCCTACACGTAGGTCCTTGGATCTGACAATTACATATCATTGTATATATATATAAAGACCCCTTTCAGTCATGAATGACCATGAGATTGCACCTAGAAAGTTCCCCTCCAAGGCACAAGTCTGGGCAAAGTTGTTTATGGAAGACCAGCAGTCGCCCATGTATACTAGCCTCCCCTCTCCACACCAACGATGTTATCCATGGGAAAGGCAAAAGTTGATACAGCTTGGCATCAATGATGTCACAACTCATTTCTACAGCTGAACACAACACATATCCCAGTCCAAAAATTTCTAGTCAAACACAAGGCAGAATATCAGATAAAAAAAGATATTCACAAATGGAATGTTTTGAATCCTATTTTTCCATTTAACCCTAAACCCAAATCCTAACCCTGATCCCTAAACCCTCAACTCAAAAGAAGAAGGGTGATAGAGTGTAGCTGGAAAGCAATTGAAATAATGGTGATAAGGTATTGGGTTGGACCTTCACAGTTACAAAGTGAGTGGAAATGAGTAGGGCAGAGAGACTGGGAGTGGGAGTTGAGTAGGAGATGACTGACAATGCAGATGAATAGTAATGATGAAACAGTAGACCGGAGAAGGCCAAGAGAGGGATGATTTGATGTTAGGTAGGTTGTTGGAGTGAGTGGGGAAGAGAAAGGCTAGCATAATGTCTGAGGAGATGTGAGAGATTATGGTAACGGGGAAAGAAAAGATAACTTGGTGACTCGGTGGTAGTGGTGGTGGGGGTAGTGATCAATGAAAGTGTGGGTGGAGAGAATAATCTTAATGGATGAAGGATGGGTGATAAATGGAATGGCTCTGGCTAGTAAGAAAAGTAAGAAGTACCAAGGAAGATCTGCACTTGGAGAGATGCTGAATAGTGGCAGGTGTCATAAGGGTTCAGTTGTGTGCATATATATATATATACAGGGTGAGCCAAAAGTAGGTGGACAGTATTTGGAATAGGTTTATGTATCAGTTATATTAATGCAATTGTTTATTATAACTATGTTGCAACTATGTTTTTTGTGTTTTTTTACTGTCCACCTACTTTTGGCTCACCCTATATATATATATATATATATATGTCCCT
>NC_068983.1:68551814-68553199 GCF_001194135.2 Octopus bimaculoides | reverse complement strand
TATATATATATATATATATATAACTTCTTAAGTCAAAGATTTATACAGTGTATTCCTTTAGCACAAATATTAGAAATGGAATTTGGGCTGAAAGCATGTGGTGTGTTGATTCTAGGAAAGGTAATGAAGAGAATAGACAAGGAAGGTATTAAAACATGTGGGTAAGTTGGAAGTAGATGAATTGATAAAAAGCCAAATGAAGAAAATATTCTCTCAGATGACTGATTTTGGATTTTGAAGAGTAAACTGAATGGAAGCAATAAATTACAAACAAAAATAGGAAGCAGGTGGTAAAAAGGGGAACTGCAACCTTTGGACAACAAAATAGGGAAACTGCTAACAATACATGGTGCATTCCAACCAAACTATGATGTTGACTGGCTATACCTTATGAGAAGGAAAGGAGGGAGGAGACTGAGAGGTGAGGATTATATTCAGTCAGAGGAAAATATTATTTGGTGTATACAGAAAGCAAAGGAAGCATTACTTACGCAAGAGAGGGAATCTGGTTAATTACAAAACGAAAGCAGTCAGGATAAGATGAAATACAATGTTAAGACAGAAACAAAGAGGCTAAGTGATTGGAAGGATAAGAAGATGCATAGTCAGTTCTTGAGAGAGATACCAAAGAACACAGATCCAGAAACTTGAGACAAAGTCCTTGATATATGTAGAATTGGAACAAGCATTGAGAACAAACTACATCAAACACACAATTTACCATTACCCAGAACTGGACAAATGCAGAATGTGTGGTAAAACTGGAGAAACAGTATGGCATATTTTAACCAGATGTAGCAAATTGGCTCAGACAGAATGCAAGAGAAAGCGTGATAATGTTATGAGAATGATTCACTGGGAACTATGTAACAAGTCTAGATTGGAAAAAATGTAAAAATGGTATGAACATGAGCCAAAGGGTGTGGTAGACAATAACAGAGCAAAGATACTTTTGACACTTAATGATGCAATGTGATCATGATATCAAGCATTGGAAGCAGAGTTCAGTGTCCAATGAAGGAAAGGTACGCATAAGTGGACTGGCTACACCCCTGGCAGAGGCTTTGGATTACCGGGTCTTCACACGCACTGCATATTTCCAAAGGTCTCGGTCACAAGTCATTGCCTTGGTGAGGCCTAATGTTCAAAGGTCGTGCTTCACCACCTCATCTCAGGTTTTCCTGGGTCTACCTCTTCCACAGGTTCCCTCAACTGCTAGGGTGTGGCACTTTTTCACACAGCTATCCTCATCCATTCTCGCCACATGACCATACCAGCACAATCGTCTCTCTTGCACACCACAACTGATGCTTCTTAGGTCCAACTTTTCTCTCAAGGTACTTACACTTTGTTGAGTATGCACTCAGAGTAAAAGGTAGACTGTA
>NC_068983.1:68547333-68551112 GCF_001194135.2 Octopus bimaculoides | reverse complement strand
CATCTTGACATAGCGGAGTCTATCAGGCTAGTAATTGATTCTAGACAAAAGTTTTAACTGTCTCAGAATTTTATTGTTTCTTATCTAGTGGTGATAGCAAAGGGACAATTACTTCTAAAGAGAGGGAAGGTGTAAGCAGTATGCATGGACAAGGCTATAAAAAGTATTAGAAGATTGCTCTTCATATTGCATTTAAGGTAATGCTCGCATTACTTAAATAAATTGAAGTAGCATGAAACGTGCGTACTGCAATCACTTTTGAAATCCGTGTTGCTTATTGTTTGATTTTAATCACCCATCCTTTTGGGATGCGATATTCGGGTGCCTTCACATAAGTACCATATTCAAGCCTTGAATCTATATGTATATATATATATATTGATGCAGTATGGTCGAATGGTTAAGAAATTCCCATCAAAATTACAAGGACTCGCATTTGATTCGGCTGCAAGGCACAAATATCTCAGGTCATTCAAACATTGTGAATGAAATTGGGTAGATATGTGGAGGTCTGTGCATACAGAATGCCCAGTCACTTACAGTCAATACACCTCCTCCATCACACACACAAACGCACATTACTTAAAATATACTAGGATGTATTTTTGATGAACCTTTTATGAAACTTCTCAATGAATCTACATAGAATATGAACATAGAGTGTAAATAATGTAAAGATGGTACAGAAAAACAAACTTAATCATATATATATATATATATATATATATATGTATTTAATTGTGAATCTGTATGTATGTGTCTGTATACACACACACACACACACACACACACACACGTGTGTGTATAGATTTTTGTGTGTGTCTATATATGTATGCGTTGAGCACTGTATACAATTAGTTCATTATATATAATTATGTGGATGTAAGCTCAAGTTTGTTTCTCAACTTAATAATAAATGTTCATGGTGTGGAAGTAAGGTAGTATCTAAAACTCTTGTTTATTATTTACACAAAACTGTAGTTATCACAAAATGGTTATTACAATATATATATATATATATATATATATATATATATATATGATTTCTAAACAACAGGTTTTTTAGTATTTTGCTTGTACTGGCTGACATGTCAAGGAGATGTTAGAATATCATGACTGAATTGTAGTTTAAAATGATAAAATACATGATTAATTTTCTAATCAATACTCATCAGCCTAATGAGTAAAATTTCTACCCTTCCCTTATCCACACAAACAAGACCCTCTTACCTTTTAAATTATATAATACCACCAGTGAGTTACTAATACATGTAGTAGTCATGTACAACAGTCTATTCATATGGTTGTAACCCTAACTCTGCCTTACAAATTGGTGAATTTTTTGCTATTGTGAAAAACTATTTACATAAGGGATCAATACTTGATGTTTTAGATGTTTTTCAGGTTCCTGTAGTCCCCTTCTATATCCTCCACTTTTATCCCAACCCCTGTCCAAATGCAGAGATTTTTCTTTGTATCCCTATTCTCTTCTAATCTTCCCTAAATGTCTTTGACCACCAACCTTATCCACCTACTCTAATCAATCTCATAGCTTTCTCTGACTGTCTTTACTATCATCCACCTCTTATCTACCATCACTTCTATCTTCTACATCTAATAATCCTTATACTCTAATAACTTTCACTCCTGTCTCCCACCTATAATCATTTCAAAACATACTTTCTAAAGATCACCACTCTTATTCTTCACTTCTAATCCTCCATACACTAGACTTTTCAGATAACCCCTCTTCTCCATACCACCACCGTCACCGCTGCCGCCAACACCACCACCACCACCACCACCACCACCTATTTCTAATCCCTCTCAAATTTCTGTGACCACCACTTGTATCCCCCACTTCTAATCCTTCCAAGACTATTCAGATCTCACCCCAACCCTTATCCTTTACTTCAAATCTTCCCTAGACTAGATTCATGTAACCCCACCCAATTTATCTTCTATCTCTAATCAATATTTACCACTTTAATCAATTAATTAGATCTTTCCTGCTGTCTTTCACCTGAAAATATAAATATAATTTTAATCAGTCTGAAGATGGTGTAAATGAAGCTTATGCTTACATTTTGCTAAATTACTGGAAAGAAGCCAGAAGGTCCAAGGTAAGTGTCTAATGTTTCTAGCTGCGCACTACTTAAGATGTCTGGATAAGTAATGATCATTATAGACTTGCTAGTATGCTTCTTCTGAACTAAAGCTGCTGTTCAGGTTTTAATTCTCCAATGGGTAGTAGATGTCCCTAGATGAGTATTATATAATATATTATATATAAGTTGTGATTATTATAGGGTTGGCAGTATGCTTCTGGTAAATTGAATCTTTTGTCCCAGTATTTATTCCCTTATGGCTTGTTTCTATATGAATATTATTTGATACAGGATGATTCAGAAGTCTCCTTTGGTATTTAAATGATATGTAAAATTTCAATTAATTTATTTTGTCTCAATTTTATTTTTATATATACATTCGGTTCTATCTTTACTATTTCATTGTAAATATCTTTTGATATATGTGTGTGTGTGTGTACAAAAGCTGGGGTGCGTTGCATTCTATTACTTAAATAAAAAAAATGTATTGTAAATAAACAAACGACAAGTAAAAAACGTATAACGGATACTGAGTGTACAACTGGACGGGAAACAGACACAGAAGGTCCCTAATTCTTCATTAGTTATCAACCAGATGGTATTACTCAGTTTTGCACCATTAATGATAAGACTGGGAACTTCCCATGCTGGTGGTGCCCGCAAAAGTTGCAGGGAATATTATCATCTGGTTGATAATTGATGAAGAATTAGAGACCTTCTGTGTCTGTCTCCTAACCAGTTTTACACTTAGTATAAAATTATACATTTTTTACCTGTTGTTTGTTTATTTACAATACACTTTTTCATTTATTATATATATATTTATATATATATATATATATATATATATACACACATAGAATTGTATTCCATCCGATGAAGTGTCCACACACAGCTGTTGCTGAAGAACATTCAACTATATAGTAATTATAATAATTATAAAGAATGATCTTGTATAATGGTATATGAATATAAACTCAGCAACTTAAAGCAGAGGTGTGGTGTATAAACAAATGTTGTGATCTACTATTAAAGCCCGTTATCCTTCATTCCTCTGTTGTATTATCCTTGAATTAATCTTATGTAAAGAGGAGCTCCACACGTGTATCCAGACCTGGAATATAACCTACCGTGGGATAACATATGGGAGCCAAATAATGACATAAGACCTCTTAAGTGCATGTTATGAGGTTTTTACCTAAATTTTACTAAATATATGTACATATACATACACACACACATATATATATATACATATATATATATATATATATATATATATATATATATATATATATATATATACTAATATATACACATCACATGTGCACACGCACACACACACACACACACACATACATGTATGTATATATATATATATATATATATTATATTATCCGAAATGTACAGTATTATATATCCATCATGGCTGATCTTACCAATTGGTTTCCTGCTGGGAATACAATGGAGTGTTAAGTAACGGTCGAATTATATAACCTTACGGTCATCAGAGTTAGCCAATATAGAAAGGAATAGCAGTGATGGATATATAATACTGTACATTTTGGATAATATACATGCTCTATTGACAGATATATGAGTGCATCTTTTCCCTGACTAATGGAGTCTTAGACAATTCATGCATGTATATATGTATATATATATATATAT
>NC_068983.1:68545286-68546977 GCF_001194135.2 Octopus bimaculoides | reverse complement strand
TATATATATATATATATATATATATATTGTATGTATATATATACATATATGTACATATATGTACATATATGTGTGTAAGTATATAAACAAACTACATGTAACAACAAAAGAAGTAGACCTCAGTATGTATGTATATTACAACAGTCACTCAAAACCAAGGATGATTTGGTAGTATATGTTATGCTCTTGTTAAATGCTTCAGATCTACATGTAGACACACACAGACATAAACACTTTGATCCTCCCTCCCTCCCTTAACCCAGCAGACATTCAGGATGTGACAACTGGAGAGAGAGAGGGAGAGGGAGAGAAAGAGACCCATGACCTTATGACTGTATTGTGTACTAAAATATACATATGCTCATACATACATACATATATACATACATACACATATACATATGTACATACGTACATACATACTGACAGACAGACAGACAATTATGTATATACCTGTGTGTATGTATGCACACACATATACATACATACATACATACATATATATATATATATATATATATATATATATATATATATATATATACACACAGTATGTGTGTATCTTCATTTTTGTGTCTGTCCCTCACAACCCCTTGACAACTGGTGTTGGTTTGTTTATGTCCTTGTAACTTCACAGTCTGGTAAAGGAGACTAATAGAATCAGTATTACACTTCAAAAAAATATGTACTGGTGTCAGTTTGTTTGACTAAAAACCTTCAGGGTGGTGCTCCAATATGGCAACATTTCAGTTTGGGCTAAATTTTAAATTTGATCATTCATGTCTCCTTTTTTCAGGAAGTGCTTGATGTATTGGTGGACAGTCAATGGCATTGGCGAGCACAATGATTGAAGTTATAGTTGGGAATAAGTTAGTTGACATGGAGGACTGGAAACCATCTGAATATTGGAAAAGAGTTACCTGTATCATGATGATTTGCACCGAGTATCAAAATGCCGAGAACATGACTGCTACTCAATGCTATGTGAACACTGTAAAGGCTGTAAGATGTGACATGTGATATGCAGCTACAATGGTGACTAACATGTTGTGACCAGCAGGAAGGGATACAGCAGGCATTCTTACTGCATCTATATGTCAGAATTCATCCAAGAACTGCAGGACAAAGTGATGGAAGATCCAAGCAAGGGAATCCAGGCTTTGATGAAAGAGATGGGTGTTGGAGTTGCCACCATGAAGTTGGCCCTGAAGGAGGACCTTTGCCAATTTATGATTTGGTTGTTTTTAGATGAAAAGAACTTCTACCAGAACCAGCTGCACAACACCCAGAACAACAGCTGCCTTGCCTACAATCCATGTGGTGTCTTACTTATCATGAAAACCAAGTTCCCCCAAGCTGCGATGGCCTGTGGGTATCTCCAGGAAGGATGATCTTGTGCCACCCTACATCTTTGAATAGGGCTTTTAGGCTCAATTCAGACAGCTGTGTAAAGCTTGAGGTGACTGTGGTGAAACCCTGGCTGGAGAAGCTTGCTGCTGGAGGGCCATATATGCAGCAGCAGGATTTGACTCTTTGACAAACCTCATGGAAGAATCATAAGTGGTCGTTGGAGAATTTCTACAATTTCACCAGCCCCATTTTCTGTCCACCTTATTCCCGCAATTGTAATCTCATGCATTACTGTTTGTGGGACATGGTTGAGAAAGTCACCAACCATTCTGCCTGCAACA
>NC_068983.1:68535031-68539840 GCF_001194135.2 Octopus bimaculoides | reverse complement strand
GGGGGGGGGGGGTGGCGGTGATGATTATGATGACGATGACAATGATGATGATCATGATGATGATTATCATCACAATCATCATTGTTGTGAGAGCTACAAGTAAAATGTAAGAGATAACTTAACCAAGTCTTAACATCTTCATAATTTACTAGTTGCAACGCTCTCACATCTTTATTCATTAATTCTATCTCAATAGATGCAGAATATATATTTCCAGTGATGAAAAGGAACTTAAATTTTTCATTTATTTGTATTTTTAAAAAGATTATTATTATTATTATTGTTCAGTAGTTTTATTTTTATAACGTGCTTTCACTTCACTACCGAGCGCAGCTCTGTGCGCCTTGGGTATGTGCTGTGGTGCTCTTATGTTTACTGTATTGAAAGTGTTTTGCGTAGAATGTGTGCAGTACCCAGTAGTGCAATTTTCTGTATGTTATATATATTTGTAAGTCCTGGTGTTTTTGTTATGTATTTGTCTGAATATTTTTTTATTATACCTAAGGCACCTACTATGATAGGAATTGTTTCTGTTTTTAGATTCCACATTCGAGTTATCTCTATTTCCAGGTCTTTGTATTTTGAAAGTTTTTCCATTTCTTTTAGAGAAACGTTGTCATCTGTATTATTATTATTATTATTATCATTATTATTATTATTATTATTATTATTATTGTTAGATTGTTTTTGTTAAATTTCCTGGATTAAAAGGAAGGAAGTGAACACTGAATAATATCATCACCAGAAGCCCCTCCCTACTACTAATACTACCACCAACACTATCACCACAACTACCAACAACACCAACATCGCCACTATGACTGCCAGTGTCTGTATTACTACTACAGCTATTACTACTACTACAACAACTACTACAACAACAATTACTACTACTACTACTACTACTACTACTACTACTACTACTACTACTACTACTACTATTGCATACCACTATCAACAACACCATCACCATCACTATCATCAGCATTACTACTGGCATGATGACTATCCCAATCACAACCTTTAACAACAACAACAACAACAACAACACTATGACTATGAGTCATTGAGGGGAATTCTATGTGGTTGTTCAACCTACTAGAAATAGAGCCAAACCTCCCTCAAATCACACACTACTTAAAACAAAACAAATATGCAAAAAAAAAAAAAACCCCACATTAGATAACATAGTCCTTCATACATTGTTTTATAAAAAATGGGATAGTCATAGCTTTGATCAAAGATCTACTCAATCAGGATTGGTTCAGAGTTAAAAAAGTACAACTCTATGATTGTTACTATGAATATTGTCATTGTGTAAGGCAGCAAGCTGGCAGAAACGTTAGCATACTGGGCGAAATTCTTAGTGGTATTTTGTCTGTCTTTACGTTCTGAGTTCAAATTCTGCCGAGTTCGACTTTGCCTTTCATCCTTTCGGGGTTGATAAATTAAGTACCACAGTTCTATATTTAAGAGATGAGGAATTATGTACATTATTTACATTATTTACATTTGATGGATATTTGTCCTCATCTTGTTTGTTGTTAACACGTTTCGGCTGATATACCCTCCAGCTTTCATCAGGTGTTTTGGGGAAATTTCGAACCTGGGTTCTCATTCCTAAGGTATTTTTCAATGTTATTATTATTATTATTATTCAGGTCACTGCCTGGAATCGAACTCGGAATCTTGGGGTTAGTAATCCGCTCTCTTAACCACTACGCCATATGCCCACGGGCATTGGCATACTGGTTAAGAGCGTGGGCTACTAACCCCAAGATTCCGAGTTCGATTCCAGGCAGTGACCTGAATAATAATAATAATAATAATAATAACGACAGCAACATTGCAAAATACCTTAGGAATGAGAACCCAGGTTCAAAATTTCCCCAAGACACCTGATGAAGGCTGGAGGGTATATCAGCTGAAACATTGTGTTAACAACAAACAAGATGAGGACAAATATCCGTCAAATGTAAATAAAGTAAATAATGTAAATAATGTAAATTAAGTACCAGTTGCATACCAGAGTCAACCTAATCAACTGGCCCCCTCCCCCAAAATTTCGGGCCTTGCCTAGAGTAGAAAAGAATATTGTAATGTGTAAAGATGACAAGCTGGCAGAACCGTTAGTATGCCAGGCAAAATGCTTAGTGGCATTTTGTCCATCGCTTTGTTCTGAGTTCAAATTCCACTGAGGTCAACTCTGCTTTTCATCCTTTTGGGGTCAATAAAATAATTTACTGGGCTTGATGTAATTGACTTACCCACTCCCCTGAAATTATAGGCCTTGTGCAAAAATTTAAAACTAATATTATAATTGTGTAGACCATTACCACCATTACCACCATTACTACCATTATCACCATTAGTATCATCAGTACATTGTGTTTCACATCCAACATCTAGAGCGGGCCTGGCCATCACGAATTACATTGCAGGCCACTTTAGACACAGAAAGTTTTTTGAGGGCCACTTGTATACTTTATGCACAAATAGTCAAAGAATCAAATTACAGAATCAAAAGTTTTTCATACTTTTCGTTTACTCTTTTACGTGTTTCAGTTATTTGACTGCGGCCATGCTGGAGCACCGCCTTTAGTCGAGCAAATTGACCCCAGGACTTATTCTTTGGATGCCTAGTACTTATTCTATTGGTCTCTTTTGCCGAACCGCTAAGTTACGGAGACATAAATACACCAGCATCGGTTGTCAAATGATGTTGGGGGAACAAATACAGACACACAAACATATACACACCCATACATATATATATATATATATATATATATATATATATATATATATATATATATATATATATATACATACATATATACGACGGGCTTCTTTCAGTTTCCGTCTACCAAATCCACTCCCATGGCTTTGGTCGGCCCGAAGCTATAGTAGAAGACACTTGCCCAAGGTGCCACGCAGTGGGAATGAACCCAGAACCATGTGGTTGGTAAGTAAGCTACTTACCACACAGCCACTCCTGCGCCTAAAATTATAAAATTGTTGGCTATTGCTTTATTGCCACTTATAAATTTAAAATTTATTTTGAAATTAAACACAATAAAGAGGTCACCCATTTAAAGAAAGTATCAAGTGGGCTGCAAGATAAAATCCTGTGGGCCACATGCGGCCTGCAGGCCTCAGGTTGCTCAACCCTGGTCTAAACCAACATTTTCACCAAAATTATGACAACTATCTCAAATACTATTACTATTGCTACTAATATCCAGAGTTGTTTTAGTAACAATGTAGATCTTCCCAATCCCCATGCAAAATATGCTCAAATTAACATTTTTACTCATAGGACCTCTCAGCTAAGTGCCAATACCCTTACTCCTAATGCTTCTACCACTCATACTCTTGTTTTTCAAATTTTGGCACAAGGTCAGCAATTTTGGGATGGGGTAAGTCAGTTACATTGACTCCCAGTGCTCAGCTGATACTTATTTTATCGACCCCAAAAGGCTGAAAGGAAAAGATGACCTCAGCAGAATTTAAACCCAGAATGTAAAGATGGAAGGAATGTTGCTAAGCATTTTGTCTGGTGTGCTAACGATTCTGCCAGCTTGCAACCTTAACTACTCCTACTCTTAAATCCCTAAAAACCAACAATAGATGCGTTAATCAGTTGTTCAATCTCCTTGAAATAGTAGCCAAATCTCCCTCAAATCTTGTTCTACCATCTTAGAACAGGGAGAATATATCAAATAGTGTAGTCTGACATTAAAGAAAACAGACAGGATGGCCATGTTTGTAAACTTTGCATATGGAACTTTTTGAAGGGGTTGAACTGAGGATAAACAACAACAAAACTCACACACATCAGCAAAGCTATAGGAGCTCCTCAGTCAGTGGTTTCTAACATTTCTCTGGCTTTGTCACCATATCATACTATGCTTAAGGTATATGCTTAGGGTATAATTTTATTTAGTGTGAACACTGAATAAAACTGTTGGGTTATTTAAATTTTAAACCTTGCAATATTCTTAACTATTGCTTACAATACTCTGAGCTGTCACAACACTGATTGGAAACCACTTGTAAGAAATAGCAGCTACATTCTCCTCAAAACACTCCTCACTGTCTTAAAAAAGAAAGAAATGCATAAGATAATGTAATATTAGATACCTCCAAGTAAATGGGATGTCTTTGATCATGGGTTGGTTTCACCAATGTTGATCTCGAGTTAAACAATAACGACAGCAAGTACTGTAACTACCACTCAACATCACTAACCAGTACCAGTACTTATGCCTCTATAAGCATTACCAACAAACACCACCACACCACTATCATCAATATTACACATACACACACACACACACACACACACACACACACATCATCATCATCATCATCATCATTTAATTTCTATTTTCTACGCTGGTGTGGTTTGAATGGTTTGACAAGATTTAGGCACCTGCAGAGCTGTGCCAAATTCCAGGGTCTGTTTCAGCATTGTTACGAGCCTAGATGCCCTTCCTAGCACCAACCATTTTACAGAGTGAACTGAGTTTATTTTTCATGCTGCCAGCACCAGTGAGGTTGCCAAGTAACATGCAAGACAGAAAAAGAACAGAGAAACAGGAAAAGAGAAAAGCTCTTGCAACTAAGTTGGGGTGGGGAGAATATTTGGGTGAGGAGGTGACTTTATGCCAAGTGTTGACAGGCTAAAGTATGGTAGAGGAACAAGCATAGGTGTCTTGCTATATAAGAGATACATGGCTACCACACATTATATTGGGCATAGAAGCAAAATATATACCACAAGTGTTCTGTCTGATGTTCTAACAA
>NC_068983.1:68531981-68534938 GCF_001194135.2 Octopus bimaculoides | reverse complement strand
CATAGGTGTCTTGCTATATAAGAGATACATGGCTACCACACATTATATTGGGCATAGAAGCAAAATATATACCACAAGTGTTCTGTCTGATGTTCTAACAACTATACTGCCTGTATTGTTTGCATAGTTCTAGATCAGTGGTTCTCAACCGGGACCCATATTGTTCTTGGGGGTCCATATAAAATGTTGTGCCTAATATCTATGTGCAATAAATTGGTTATACTTCTACAATACATTATTTTAACAATTTATTTTTTTATAGTTTTTAATATTTAATTATAAAAAATATAATTGGATTTTCTAAATATTGAACAGATATGAAAGTCCACTCGAGTAAAATAGGAACCAAAGGGGTCCATAGGTTAAAAATGGCTGAGAACCACTGCCCTCAATTAACCCTTTTGCATTCAAATAATTCTGTCAAATGTAATGCTTATTTTCCCATTGTTTTGAATTAATCATGCATCATATTGTAGCTTTGTGGAGGCGCAATGGCCCAGTGGTTAGGGCAGCGGACTCGCGGTCGTAGGATCACGGTTTCGATTCCCAGATTGGGCGTTGTGAATGTCTATTGAGTGAAAACACCTACAGTTCCACGAGGCTCCGGCAAGGGATCGTGGCGAACCCTGCTGTATTCTTTCACTACAACTTTCTCTCACTCTTACTTCCTGCTTCTGTTGTACCTGTATTTCAAAGGGTCAGCCTTGTCATACTGTGTCACGCTGAATATCTCCAAGAACTACATTAAGGGTACACGTGTCTGTGGAGTGCTCAGCCATTTGCACGTTAATTTCATGAGCAGGCTGTTCCGTTGATCGGATCAACTGGAACCCTCAACGTCGTAACCGATGGAGTGCCAACCATATTGTAGCTTCAAGATTTCAATGATGTAATTGTTTATTTTAAGAATGATGTTGTAGGGTAGCTGTAAGAAGCTGGATTTGGCCAGTTCAAAAATAAGACAGGTAGAATGTTTGGGCCAGATATGACTGTTTTAGATGCTATATGGCTAAATACCTTGAGGCATTTAGTTATGTTTCTTTATTTCTGGGCAAAATTTCTATCATGGCTTGAGGCTCTATTTTGCTTTACAAGCCACAGTGACATGTACTGTACTGATGATACATTTGTGCCAGTGACATGTCTGTACCAGTCACACGTAAAAGGCACCCATGTCAGTGACATCTTAAAGGTACCTGTGCCGGTGGCACTTTAAAGGCACTTAGTACATTCTGTGGAGTGGTTGATGTTAGGGAGGTCATTGAACCATAGAGACCAAGCCAAAACAGACTGGAGCCTCGTGCAGCCCTTCAGCTTACCAGTTCCAGTCAGACCAGCTAACCCATGTCACAATGGGAAACGGGTACTGAATGATGATGGTGATGATGATAAATGCAACCCCACAGCTGTTGGTGTCTCAAAAGAAACAGTGAGGAGATTCTATAAGGGGTTAGTAAATTGAATTGAACAGAGTCTTTGTGGGCTTCAATGGGCTTTTTTTGACTTGTTAACAGCAAGGTGACCTCTGGTGCTAAGGAAAATGCATCCAGTACACTCTCTAAACTAGTTGGTGTTAGGAAGGGCATCCAGCCATAGAAACTGTGCCAATGTGGATAATGAACATAACATGAACAATGATGAATCTGTTATATTTCTTATCTACTTCTTTGTGATGTTGCTCTAATGTAAGTGGTGAAAGAAATGCATTGTAGTATGTATATGTATGCATATATATGTGTGCATGTATATGTATGTTTGCACATACATATGAATGCACGTATCTATAAGTGTTTGTATGTTTGTGTGCATGTGCACACAAGCACTTGTATATTTAAAAATATCATGCATGTATATATATATATGCCAGTATGCCAGTGTATTTATAGATACAAGCATATATATATGCCTGTATATTTATAGTTACATGCATATATATATATATATATATATATATATATATATATATATATATATATATATATATATATATATATATATATATATATAACACATGCATACACGCACACACACACACACACACACATGTATATGTATGCACATAGATATCTATATAAATATTCTTGTGTGTATATGCGCACACACGCATGTGTGTGTGTATGTGCATGCATGCGTACAAGTGTGTATGAATGTGTAAGTAGTTGAGTGTCTCTTTTAAGCATATTCATCTGATGTGTAGGAAGTCAGAAACCATGTGAACGTGGAAGATAAGGGAAACTGTGTTAGCTGTTTCCAGTGTTCCACTGGCAAGAAAAAAGCCCATACTAACACAAATTTTTTCCTTATTATTCAGGTCCCTATTGTTGTTGTTATTCTTATATTAAGTACCCTAATTCATAGACTCTTTTACTCTCACTTATTAATGATATCAGTCAGCAACAAGTATGCACTGAGAGAGTTTCTACTTGAATGCATTGGGTAGAAAAAGAAATAACGGAGAAAAGATGGAATGATTGTGGATGGAAAGTCATTGGTCTGTTCATTCAGGTTCAATCTAGGAGAATAAGGGAGCTTATTTTATGTTTTTGCTTGACCTGCAAGCAATAGTAACCAAACCTCATTCAAAGCACACATTGTATTGTCTTAAAAATCGAAGTGACATGAATATATATGGGTATATATATATATGTAAGGGAACGACTGTGCGAACTCAAAAAGGAGAAATGGTGACAAATGGAAAAACAGAGGACTCCTTTTATTTAAACGTGTCACACGGTCAAACACAAAATATATATATCTAATGATGATATACATGATATGTTATGCGACGATAACATAGATGACCAGTAATGAAAGACCACAACCGTATAAGATGGAATAACAGAGATATTTATTATGGCGTTAAAGATGTATGTCTGTGTGTGAGTGTGAATGCGACATATAAGAACATAATCAAAGACAGGCCGTCATACAAAGAAAAGTGTGTATGTGAGTGATAC
>NC_068983.1:68531045-68531494 GCF_001194135.2 Octopus bimaculoides | reverse complement strand
TATCACGTGACCTTATTAGGGGCCATGATTGGTCAGTTTGCGTTCTGGCGGGAAAGGTTCGAAGAATTTGCCGATTCGAATAATAATCAGTCACGTGATGACAAGGAATGGGTTCTCTACTACGCTCGCATTTATTTATATTTAAATGAGAAGATTGTATGTAATGGCGATAGTAGTTTGTATCTAATGGCGGGAGGTAGTTTCACTATATATACATATATATATATATATATCTGTGTGTATGTATGTATGTATGTATGTATGTATGCATGTATGCATGTATGTATGCATGTATGTATGTATAAGGACACAGATACAAGATAAGACATGTTGGTCATGGTTGGGATACCTCTGATCGTTGGTCTGCTTGATTAGGGCAGACCTGAGATCTAAAAGACAACTACTACTACTGCTGCTGCCACTACTACTACTACTACTACTACTACTAC
>NC_068983.1:68527330-68531035 GCF_001194135.2 Octopus bimaculoides | reverse complement strand
CTACTACTACTACTACTACTACTACTACTGCTACTGCTGCTGCTGCCACTGCTTGTGACATCGCTGCCACCACTGCCACCACCACCACCACCACCACCACCACTACTACTACTAGTAAATCTTTGTTCAATGAAATATGTTGGAATATGTTTGTGATATTTCCATCACCAGGGCAATGTCTTTGGTATAAATGTTATGATTATTTCTACAGATGTTAGTATTTGTACATCTGGTAATGTTGTAGGTTACACGATTCTCTTATCTGTCATGATGTGTCATTCAATATTGTGTTTACCTTAAGGTATCTAGTTATGAGCCTTCATGTTCTGAGTTCAAATCTAGCTAAAGTCAACTTCACTTTTAGAACTTTTAGAATCAGTAAAATAAAGTATCAGTTGATATTGGATTTAACTCAATCAACTTAACCTCCCTTAACATTTAAGAACTTATGACTGCCTCTATTTTTATTCATATTATCAAACCCAATTCACTCACAGTTTATCATTCCCATATTTTTCTTGCAACTGTCATCTTGCGACTATCATCAGCATAGTTAATGTTCAAATGAAACGTTAACTATGTTTATTTCACCTGTCTCAGGGAGGAGGGTGCAAAGGCTATGGGTATGTTCTCTTACTTTAGACCAAGCTAATAAAAAGATGTGTAATAGTTTTGCTATTTCTTCAGCACTTACGATACCCTTCCTCTCTCAAAATGTGGAGTCCTACTGTCTATTCACTGAGGAATAAACACTCTTTCAATCATGCTCTCAATATTGACAAATATCAAGCCAACAGCTCACTCATCAAATATTAACCCTTTGACATTTAAACCAGCCATATCCAGCCAAAATATTCTACCTGTTTTATCTTCAAACTGACCAGATCTAGCCTTTCACACTTACCCTAACATGTTATTTAAAAATATTATTCTGAAAATAAACAATCATGTCATTGAAATTTCAAAGCTGCAAGGTAATGCATGACCAATTCAAATCAATGTGAATAAATTAGCATTACATTCAACTGAGAAAACTGAATGCTAAAGGGTTTAGGAAGTTTTTGCCCCCAACTCCTTTATTAATGAGAAGACAAAGAGAATTTGCATCCATAGATTCCTTCATAGTATTGGATAAGTTTAAAAAGTTTAATGCTTTTGATAGCAACTTGCTTGAAACTACTCCTAATTCTATTATACAAACTTCCTATTTTAAAGTTATCTAAATTGTGGCCTTCCCTCAAAATTTCTTAATTTATCTTCCAAGCATCAACTTAATAATGACGAAGTTATTTCAATAAATTCATCGTTATTTTCAAAACTTATAGAAACAAAGATAGTGTAGTTTAACAGAAATATGCTAATGAAAGGGTTAAAACATGTTTGCCTTTTTCGATTTTCACATCACATCTCCTCAAGAGTAACACTGTTCTTAGTCACAACTGTTAGGTTCAGGTATATAAATCATATCATCTTTTCACTGATTAACAATTTCTCTTCCAATAATTTCACAAATTTAAGCTAAATGTTAATGTGTTTTTACTGACTAATAAACTTTCCACTTTCCCCTAAATTGCCATATCTTATTCAAGGCTCTTGTTTTATATCCCTGTCTCATTGTAACTACACTGAATATTGCCCTTTCAAACTTGCCTGCTTATTAGCATAAATCATTAAGGCCAGCTCGTGAGCTTTGTATAGTAATACTACCTCTAATTGCTACTCAGTTATATTTCTCTATCTAAATTCTGCATTCAAGAACAGTATTTTATGGATAGCATCATTCTGGAGTATCTTTCCTTCTTTTACTCAAAATATAAAAGCTTCGTGATTAGGATTTAGGTCTTGGACACAGGTATTTTATAATGCCTGTGGTAAAACATAAATAATTGGCTAATTAGTGATTTACTCAGTTCTTTTACACTGGGATCAATGCAAGTGGCAGTTGTCCTTTATCCCTTACCCCACAAAAAAGCAATGACTATGCCAAAACAGTAAAAAACAATAACATTAAAATTCTTTGGCCTATTAATCTTTAACAATTTAATCTCAGCTCATCATCAAGTGTCTTATTCTTGGATGTCTACATTGTACTAAACTCAATCCAAACTTTTATTTCTAACCTGAGGACAATTAACATTCTTATTCATAAAGCTTATTGATAAATGTACACTACTGTTGGTTTACACAGAAATGCTTCTAGTTCAAATCCTATCTTATTCTATGTGCACATTTAGGAATGAGATACCCAATGATGAATAGAAATCAAACTGATTGAAATGTTATGTAGATGTAAATATGAACATCTTTTCTTCATTTCTAAAAAAGGAAGATATTAATCCAAATAATTATAATTTTATCAACAAGTTATTACATACATTTAGACATTCAAAACAACAGCAACAATATTTATTAAAAAACAATAGGTAAACCACATAGTGGTCTCTATCAAGATTAGAACTTAGATCTATAAAGTGAACAAACCGGTCTCCATTTTATTAAGTATGCTAATATCTTTGCCAATTTTGGAACCAATTAGAAAATTAAGATTGGGGTAGAAAGTACCTTTTTACTCAATACCGAAAAATAAAATAAAAATTGCATTAGTCAGTTAGTTGTTTATATTTATGCTACTTTTAGTTGGGTTTTTTTTTTGTTTCATTATTAATGCACTTTTTCTTTCCACTTATTGTACATTCCCTTTGTTTCTAGGTTATAACCAGAAAATCACCCTGATACCAGTGCGTATCCATCGATCTGTTTGGTCAAGGTAAGCATGATTTTCCCGCTTGAATGGACTTTTTACATACTGTGAAAACACTAAATGAATCTTGCGTTTATGAATAAAAGATAAGCAAAGATGTACCTTTTTCTCATCAAAACAGTGGCATTGTGCCAAGTCAGAAGCAATCAATATCTAATGATAGACACCTTTATCCCTTCCTGATGTATGGGAAGGTAAACTCTTCTTGTATACGATTAAAAATTGGAGGCATAAACAGTTCAGAAATGTTATGAAATTTAGAAAACTTAGCCAGTTAATGAATAACAACACTTATTTAAAGACATGGTGATTGACATTCTGTAAAATTGAGCTCCTAGAGAGACTCAGTCTATGACTCAGCTCCACTTTTAAGTTGCAGATAATTTTTTTATGGTCATTGGCTAAAAAATAAAAATGTCATATTTAAAGCTCCTTATTTCTATCACCTAAGAGACTGTGGTAAGAAATAGTGAAAATAAACATTGTGTTGAGCATTGCATTTTAACTGGTAGGTGAGAGTTCAATCTTTGGATCAGCAATTCTGTACATGTACACACACATGTATATATATATATATATACATGTGAGTAAAAATAAATACAAAAGAAGGGTTTTGTATGATCGTGTATAGAGGACTATATTATTTTATTTAAAAGAGTTCCAACTCTGTCTGTTTTTTATGTTTTATTTATATTCTTATAAAATTAATGTAGGATATAGAATATGGAATATATAATATATAATATAAAAATGGATGGTACACTGAAATGAAGTATTGAATGTCTTATTGAATATATGAAATATGTCTTATTGAATATATGAAATATTGAGTGTTCTTTATATTGAACACTCAATATTTCATATATTCAATAAGACATTCAATACTTCATTTCATTGTACCATCCATTTTTATATTATATATTATATATTCCATATTCTATATC
>NC_068983.1:68523860-68527133 GCF_001194135.2 Octopus bimaculoides | reverse complement strand
CTTTAGTGAAAAACATGGCTAGCTATGAGAAAATTTCAACTTGCTTGGAAGCAGGTAATGGTTGGCTACAAGAAGGGCATACAACTGTGGGAAATCTTCAACAAATTGTGTCTGACCCATGCAAGCATGAAAAAGTGCACATTAAATGATGATGACAACAAAGATGATGATGACAACAAAGATGATGATGACAACAAAGATGATGATAACAACAATGACAATGATAGTGATTACGATGACAACAGGTACCTGAAGAAGGCTGGAAGTTACAACAGATGAAACATTGTATTGTAACTATAATAATCAAGATGAAGACACTGATCCAAATAAACGAATATATAACTAAATTTTATACCTATAGAAGAAGCTATAAAAGGATGTGTTAGTAAGAGAGGGTAAGACAAGGCCAGTAGTTCTCAACTACTTTTTGCCTATAGACCCCTTTGATTACTATTCTATTCTAGTGGGCCCCCATAACCATTCAAAGTTCAAAAACTAGTTTTATAGATACTTCTTTCAAAATTCCTATTTTGTTATTGATTCATTAACTTGCATAGGTTGAACTATGTAAAACATTTGAGAAAGAAACCTAGGTGTTTCTTGCAATAAATACATCTAAAGTAAAATTTTTTAATGGACCCTTAACGAACTACTGTAGATCCCCAGCTTACTATTTTGCTTGTGTGGACCCCCAGAAGTCTTACATGGACCCCCGGTGGTCATATGAACCTTGATTGAGAACCACTGGGCTAGACAGTTTAACTTGAATTCCTTAGCAATGGGGCTGATGTCTTGTATGGGATATTACTGTGGTGGATACATCATCATCATCATCATCATCGTTTAATGTCCACTTTCCATGCTAGCATGGGTTGGACGATTTGACTGAGGACTGGTGAACCAGATGGCTACATCAGGCTCCAATCTGATTTGGCAGAGTTTCTACAGCTGGATGCCCTTCCTAACGCCAACAACTCCGAGAGAGCAGTGCGTGCTTTTACGTGCCACCGGCACGAAGGCCAGTCAGGCGGTACTGGCAACAGCCATGCTCAAAATGGTGTATTTTACGTGCCACCTGCACAGGAGTCAGTCTAGCGGCACTGGCAACGATCTTGCTCAAATGTCTTTACACGTGCTACCGGCACAAGTGCCAGGAAGGCGACGCTGGGCACAGGTGCCATCACGTTTTCACTTTCGCTTGCCCCAACAGGCCTTCGCAAGCCGAGTTTAGTGTCCAATGAAGGAGACGACGTTGGCATGGGAGTCAGTCGTCGAATTTAGTTCGATTTCGATTTCACTTGCCTCAACAGGTCTTCGCAATCGGAGTTTAGTGTCTGATGTGCGAACACATATTACACCCTTATAGACTGAAGATTCTAGCACTGTAACACTGGTAGAACAATGCGAAACTATCAAATATGATCAAGCAGTGATGTGCCATGAGTTTCAACTCATCATGTTTAAGACCATGAGCGTATATGGCACAACTGTGAGTGCAACAATTGATGAAATTCATAAATGACTTGTTGGAGCAACAAAAGGCATGTATGGTGCTTTGTTTCTCTGCCTACTGGATACTGAAACTGTGCCATGAACACTTATTATTGTGAATTCCCCTACTGCACCTCAGTGATTAGTATCAATGGTAATTACTTGATTGATTGAGATGATGATGACAATAATGATCACGTCAACAATGATGACATTGACAATAACGATGACGATGACGATGGCAATGATGTTGATGATGATAATGACAATGACAACAATGATGATGATGATGATGATGATGATGATGATAATATGGAGAATTAGGAGTCTAATAATGGTGAAAGTAACGATGATTTTGACAATAATGATATGATCAGAGTGGCAATGGTGTCAACTTCAGTGGAAGTAATTGAGGGTTATGGAGAAAGACATCACCACTGCCACCCTCGTGATGAAGAGAGTAGTGGTAAGCAATGATTGAAAAAAGATATTGTTGCTGATGTTGAACGTGGTGGTTATGGTTGAAAACAAAGATTAGCATAAAAGCAATGACTAAACAATGAGATGATGATGATGATACTAATAATGAAAATGATGACAATGATAATGATGGTAATGGTGGTGGGAGTGGGGGTGCTGGAACTGGTAGTGGTGGTGATGATGATGGTAGTGTTTGTTGTTGGTGGTAAAGATGAGGTTAACGATGATGATGATGATGTAAAGTATGACCAATTGCACCTGAAGCATAATTACCTGAGAGAAGAGAAGCAACAAAGCAATTCTGTTTTCGCATGGAGAATGTTTCAATAAACCACAATAGACCAGAATAAAGCACAATAAAGTGCACAAAGCTAACAATAAACAGAATAAAATTTTTTTTTTCATTTCTTTACTTGTTAAATATATTGTTTTTATTACCAGGGGTTTCTTGTATTTTTTTTGTTCTGTTTGAATAATTTGACTGCGAAGAAAAAAAAGAAAAAAACAAAAGCAAAACAATGCAAAACAAAAAAAAACCCATAAAAATAGGGACATCCCACCCTCACCTGAGCAACACCTTTTCCTTGCTTGTATAATTTCTCACCTTGCGTTTAATCATCTACCCAACCTCACCTGCCTATTTTCTCCCCTACCCTAAAACTTTAACCATCACTTTTCATTCACTTGCCCATCCAGCAGCCCAAACCACAATTAGCCATTACTCTTTATACATTCCCCTACTCATCTACCCCTACACAAATCCCTCCTACCACCACCACCACCACCACTTGTTGTTCATTACACTTCTCTCCCTATCATCCCTTACACCATCACAACCATTACTACTATTGTCATCATTACCACAGCTAATATTACCACCATCACCACCATCACCACCACCACCACCACCACCACCACCATCAACAACAACAACGCCACCACCACCACTGCCACTAATACCACCATCACTACCATAGCTGCTGTCACTACTACCACCACAATCATTAATATTCTTTTCTACTCTAGGCACAAGTCTTGAAATTTTGGGGGAGGGGGCTGGTCGATTAGATTGACCCCAGTACGCAACTGGTACTTAATTTATCGACCCCGAAAGGATGAAAGGCAAAGTCGACCTCGGTGGAATTTGAACTCAGAATGTAAAGACAGACGAAATTATCACTAAGCATTTCGCCTGGCATGCTAACGATTCTGCCAGCTTGCTGCTTTAACAATCACTAGTATTACTGTGATCACTTCTGCTTATGCTACCACCACTACCTCAATGATCACTACATTGGTCAC
>NC_068983.1:68517021-68523794 GCF_001194135.2 Octopus bimaculoides | reverse complement strand
CATCACCACCACTACCACCACCAACACCACCACCACCGCCACTGCCACCATCACCACCACTACCACCAGCTGCAACACCACCACCATATCCACTACCACCAATACCACCAGCTGCAGCACCACCACCATATCCACCGCCACCACTATAAATAAATCAATTTCACTTTGATCCATTAATTCCATTTCAGACACCTTTTTTTTTCTTTTTTTCCAAAAGTAATTCTGTGACTGACTCAACAGTTCTGAATATATTCTATATAGGAAGTATTGATTGGTATTGTTGTAGCAGGAACTGATAGCGTTATCATTACTTCCAACAACAACAACGACAACTCCCCACCACCACCATCACCATCACCACTACCACCAAAACCACTGCTACCACTCCTTCCTCTCTGACTGTTTCAATAACTTTACAATTTCAATCTCAAAAACACTTCCTGTATGGAAGAAATAACACCTTCAGCACACGTGCACGTGCACACACACCCACACACACACACACACACACACACACATACACATACACCCAAACACATATTTACCATAAAACAGTGCAGTATGTGAATCCTTTGTCAGAATGATGTGTATTAGAGTTGTTTAATCAACTGGACTACCTACACCCTGAATTAGCATAAAAGTGGTTGAGTATTCCACGTACTTGTGCACCCTTAACACTTTAGCATTTAAACTGGCCATATCTAGCCCAAATGTTCTACCTGTTTTATCTTCAAACTGGCCAGATCTGGCCTCTCACACCTGCCCTACAATGCTGTTCTAAAAATAAACAATTACATCATTAAAATCTTGCAGCTATAAGATAATACCTGTTTAACCCTTTAGCATTCAGATTACTTGGTCAAATGTAATGCTTATTTATTCACGTTGTTTTGAATTAATTATGTATTATCTCATAGCTTCAAGGTTTCAATGATGTAATTGTTTATTTTTAGAACAGCATTGTAGGACAGGTGTGAGAGGCCAGATCTGTCTGGTTTGAACATAAGTCAAGTAGAGTATTTAGACTTGATATACTCTTTACTCTTTTACTCTTTTACTTGTTTCAGTCATTTGACTGTGGCCATGCTGGAGCACTGCCTTTAGTCGAGCAAATCGACCCCAGGACTTATTCTTTGTAAGCCTAGTACTTATTCTATCGGTCTCTTTTGCCGAACCCTTAAGTTACGGGGACATAAACACACCAACATCGGTTGTCAAGCGATATTGGGGGAACAAACACAGACACACAAACATATACACACACATACATATATATATACACATATATACGACGGGCTTCTTTCAGTTTCCGTCTACCAAATCCACTCACAAGGCTTTGGTCGGCCCGAGGCTATAGTAGAAGACACTTGCCCAAGGTGTCATGCAGTGGGAATGAACCTGGAACCATGTGGTTGGTAAGCAAGCTACTTACCACACAGCTACTCCTACGCCTATGGTCAGTTCAAATCCTAAATGGTTAATTCAAAACACTGTGAATAAATATAAGTATTACATTTGACAGAGTAATCTGAATGCTAAAAGGTTAACATAGTCCTCAGCCAGAATCAGCATGGTTCAATGTATGCCTTAGCCAGTATTTTGGATTATATATACATATATATATTGAAAATACTTTATAATAATAATAATAATAATAATAATAATAATAATAATAATAATAATAATAATAATAATAATGAAAATGACTATATTCTTTTGCCAAATTTTTGGTGTAAAAAAATATATTTAAACATATATATATAAATACACTCTCTGAGTGGTTGGACTATACTCTCTGAGTGGTTGGCATTAGGAAGGGCATCCAGCTGTAGAAACTCTGCCAAATCAGATTGGAGCCTGGTGTAGCCATCTAGTTTTGCCAGTCCTCAGTCAAATCATCCAACCCATGCTAGCATGGAAAACGGACGTTAAACGATGAGGATGATGATGATATACACTTCATCAGTTACGTTTCCATACTGTTTCCCTTTGTCCAGTTTAACTTAAATGGCTTTGGCCAAACTGAGATGTAATCATCATCATTTTAACATCTGACTTTCCAAGTTTGCATGGGTCAGATGAAATTCAGTAAGGCACATTTTCTACTGCTGGATGACCTTCCTGTTGCCAATCCTCACTTGTATCTAAGTAAATTAATATTTCACCTTGGTTAGAAACCAGGCATATTTTCATGGAAGACTGGATATGAAGGACATCACTTGTATGATGGTGATGCTTGTTTACGACAATCATGACGAGGTGATGCTAACACACACATGCAGATATATATGTATGTGTGTGTGTTGATAAGTGCCAACACACGAAACTCTTAAACCTTGAATCACTCTGTTGCTTCTGCTAAATATTAATAAAAGCATACAAATACTCATAATTGGAGTTCCATTTTTCCTATTTGCACCAACATACCCATCATCATCATCATCATCATCATCGTTTAACATCCGCTTTCCATGCTAGCATGGGTTGGACAATTTGACTGAGGACTGGTGAAACTGGATGGCAACAACAGGCTCCAATCTGATTTGGCAGAGTTTCTACAGCTGGATGCCCTTCCTAACGCCAACCACTCAGAGAGTGTAGTGGGTGCTTTTACGTGTCACCCGCACGAAGGCCAGTCAGGCGGTACGGGCAACGGCCACGCTCAAAATGGTGTATTTTATGTGTCACCTGCACAAGAGCCAGTCCAGCGGCACTGGCAACGATCTCGCTCAAAAATAGCAACAATCTCGATATATATATATATATATATATATGAATGATGGGTTTCTGTCTGTCAGTGTCTACCAGACTCACTCACGAAGCTTTGGTCAACCCTAGGCTAAAGTAAAATACACTTGCTCAAAGTGCCTTGCAGTGAGACTGAACTCAAAATCATGTGGCTGGGAAGCAAACTTCTTTAATCACACAACCATACCCTGAGCCTCTTTAATCAAAAAATTGTTAAGATGTCATACGTGACATCAAACCTGGTACTTTCTGATTGCATAGTGAAGTTCTTAACAACTTGACCATACCCATAGATCATTGGAGCCATTATATGGGTTACTTAACTTTCTAAAAATAACTGTTAATTATTCCTTAAATCAAATCGACCATCTTAGAAAAGTACACACTGTATAATATAATCTTGGGTTTCTTACTTGTAGGCCAAAAAATGAGCTGGTCATAATTGGAATGCCTTTTAACATATGCCAGCTTAGTCAGGGTTTATTGAGGTTAAACAATAACAACAGCTGGAGCTTTTATATGGTTGCTTGATTTGCTGGAAAAAGCAGCTAGATTTCTTTAGAATGATACCTTTATGTCTTTAAAATAAAAGAGGATAGTGGCTAATGTAGTCCTAGATGCTTAATGCCCAAGAGAAGGATGGAATGGTTATATTTGAAATGTATCTCATCATAGATCTGCTCAGTCAGAGCTGGCCTGGGGTTAAAAAGAAAATATGACCACTACTACTGCTACCCTTTTCTCTAGACTCATAGTATTGAATGGACAAAAGCCAAATCTTCCCTGGACAGGGTGCCTGTCTATTCCTAGATAAATTCATATATGTAGAATAAAGTGTTCTTCTCAGAAACACAATGAAACTCCAATAGTGGATTTGAACGCATGAACTATGAATAGGTAGTCTAATATCTAATATACTTGGCAATCTCACCTCTGCACCCATCCCCACAGGTGGCCAGTGGTTGTCTCTGCTATAAACTCCCTGTTTCCACTCAGAAACCAATGTTGTACCACAGCAATGCAAGGACCATTACAGGTTGGCGTGTGATTCATACATTGTACATTTTTCAAAGGGAGAAAAGCCTTTTGTTGGCAAACTTATGTTTGATGAGAAAACTAACCAAATAGAGAGAAAAGAAGAATTAGATACACACAACTGCAGCTTTGCATTGAACAGCAGTCGCATTGTGTGAAATGATTCAGAAAAGGTTGATGTTGTTGTTGTTATTGAGTAACCCCTACTGCCAGTAACACTACCACTGCTACTACTGTTGTCAAGGTAGCTGCAACAGTAGTGGCAATGGTCTTGTTTGATGATGATGTTGCTATTTAACCCTAGATGAGTCTTGACTGAACAGACCTTTGATCAAAGTCATTCCAGCCTTGACTATCCCATCTTTTTTTCTCAGAAATTGTGTATCTAAAATAACAGTATTTAATATTTCGTTTCTGGATTTGGTTTGCAAGATTTTTTATGATTTCGTGTGTTGAAGCATATTCTGTTGTGTCTGGGGAGAGTCATTTTCTTATTGTGCCTTAAAATTTAACACAACAGAGTATTTAATATGTCCTATTTTTAAGATAGTAGTGTGTGGATTGTGGGAAATTTTGTTGCAATTTCCAGTAGATCAAGCACTGCATAGAAACTGTCTTACTGTCTTTTGATATTGGTAACATCATTGATATTGGTATTATTGGTCACAAAGGTGGTAGTGATGTTGGCGATGGTTGTGGTGGTAGGGTATTAAAAGTGGTGGTGGTATTGGTGGAATTGGTGGTGGTAATGTTTTTTTCCGGTATGGGTGATGAAAGTGGTTGTGGTGGTGATGGTGTTGGATTGTAGTAGTGATGTTATTAATAATGGTGTTTGTATTGGCGGCAGCAGTGGTGGTGGTGGTGGTGGTGGTTATGGTGGTGATGTTATTAATGGTATTGATGGTATTAGTAGCAGTGGTGAGGGTGATGTTTATAATGGTAGTGTTTGTGTTGGTGTCTACAAATGAAACAAATAAGGATTTCTATGATAACCAACCATAGAATTTAAGCCTAGCATAGATAGGATGTTGTAAGTATTCATCAGGGATGCATGCATGTGTGTGTGTGTGTGTGTGTGTGTGTGTGTGTGTGTGTGTGTGTGTGTGTGTGTGTGTGTGTGTGTGTGTGTATCTCACATCTTTATATACACAACCAGAAACCAGCATTGGCCATACATTCACAAACTAGAACTTTGAAAGATGTATATTTTTAAGGGTGGGAACTGTGTACTTTATGAGACATATCTTTGGCACAAAGCTTCATATTTGGGGCAAAGAATGTTGTCCCTTTATTTGCCCACCACCATTCTTGACCATAACTTACTTTCCTGACTTTGAAAGGATGAAAGACAAAGTTGACCATGACAGGATTTTAACTCAGAACATAAAAGATACAACTAAATAGCACAATGCATTTTGTCCAGAGCCCCACCAATTCTGCCATCCACCATCTTTGTTGAAGGGCCACAAAATTTTACATTGGTATAAGGAGACTCTCTTTATTCCGCTTATATGATTAAGCACTCAAAACAATGGTGTTTACCACTTCTCATTCAACGTTCTTTGGTTTAGAATTCTGTATGTTGATGTTATAGAATTAGGAGAGAAAAAAGTTATTGTTCTCCAGGAAGAATAAGTCCTACTGAATATTTTAGTATGACTAATAACAGAAAAGGATACTATTAATGTTCAACCATTTTATTGATTTTTCATAACAAATATGATCAATTCAAGAGCATTCTACTGTGATGTAATTTGGTAGAGTATTTCAGATTATTACTGGGTAAAAGACTTGGCTCAGAAACACTGGAGAAAAATACACACACATGCACGCACGCACACACACACGCATGCATGCACACACACACACACACACACACACATGTGAACTTGGTAGCTAATTGTCTCAAGTCTAAGGCCTCATTATTCTTACTTCAAATTCTGTTAAGTTTGGTTATTGCATTTCATCACTCCAGAAGAAAGCCACAATAAGTTTCCTACATCATTCTACTTTATCCTACCCTACTTACCCCCACCCATCAAAAAGTCAACTGAATTGACTCTAGTACTTTACTGGTATTTCATTTATTATTCTTTGAAGCCTTTTCTTGTTATGTTTATTCTACTCATGTCTGAGTCCCTTATAAGTATCATCTTGTGGTTTTTAGAAGGAAAGAGTTGGTAGTTTTCCTTCATCAAATGGTATAACAAGAGAGGATATGTCTCAGGTAGCTTTTGAGGTTAGATGATAAGTGCAAAAGTTCTGAGTTCAAATTCCACCAAGTTTGACTTTCCTTTTCATTTCTAGAATCAAACTATAACCAGTCCTTCTTAAGTACTGAAGTCAATTTAATTGACTGTACTTTTACAATCTGATGCTTGTATAAGAAATCCTTAATCAAGTTGGTTCGGACAGTTGATATCTCTGACTTGAAATATCTTGTTTATATTTTTTATCCTTCATTATTTCCATTCTGTCCCATTGGTTTGTCCTTGGATGGTCCCAGTAGCAAATCAGTTTTTTTTCTTGAGATGAGATGACTAACCTCTAGCTAAACGCTTCTTCATTTTTGGAGAAAGAGATATGTGAATAGTCTCATTAACCTTCTCACAGAACAATGTAGTCAATTTAGAGGGAGGAAAGTAGGAACGGAGGGAGAAGAATAGACCCAGGTATTTTATTGGTTTTATTTTCTGACACCTTTTCTTGCGTACGTTTAATCCACTTATTTCTGAGGTTATTGCAAGGATCATCCTGCTGCCTTTCTTTGGTAGGAAAAGGTTGTCAGTTTTCTCCTGTATAAAAGCTATAGAAAAAGAATTTGTGTAACGGAGAAGAATGAATGACCTAAGGATAGAGTCTTTCTTCTTCAGTCAAGCCTCTCTTGAACTTCTTCGAGTTTCATATGGAAAAGAAGGTGAGGGGGAAAATAGAAAGGGGGAAAGAGAGAGAAGGGGAGAGAGAGAGAGAGAGAGAGAGAGAGAGAGAGA
>NC_068983.1:68514640-68517011 GCF_001194135.2 Octopus bimaculoides | reverse complement strand
AGAGAGAGAGAGAGAGAGAGAGAGAGAGAGAGAGAGAGGAAGAGGAAGAGAGAGAGAGGGAGAGAGGGGGGGCTGTCTACCAATAAATTTGCTGAAATGTGAGTGAGATTGGGAAGCATGGCCCAATGAATGGACTTACTATCAGTATGTTCCTTTAGGCTGGAGAACATAGCTGAAATGGGGTACTAGTTTTTGACAGTAAGGGTAATCCAAGCTCTGTTAGGTTCCATATTTCATCCAAGGTGACTATTACTCCATTGAAACATTTCATTCCTTAATCTTTTATACTCTTGTTTTTTTTATGCCTGGTTTCTCATACTCAATGCAGCAAAACCTTGCCATTTTTGTAATTTATCATTATGCTGTTCACAAATGCATCACTCTTGTGAAAAAGACACAATTATAATTACTGTAATTACATTTTTCCTTTGCTTTAATTTATATAAGGTAGCCCAAAAGTAGGTTTACAGTTATTTAACTATCTCTTTCACATTCATATATGAACAGTTTATGATCATAATTATAAGAAAATAGGAAACCATTATTCTATGTTAATTTAGTTAATTTTATCAAGCTCCCTTTTCAGTTTGTAAGATAGAAATTTAAATGTAATAAAATGTTTTAAAAGAAATTTAAAGTGCCTACATGATAACTGTAAACCTACTTTTGTATATGTCTGCACGCAACTGCTGATGCTAATGATGATGATGATGATAACAATGATGATGTGATGACAATAACAACAATGACGATGATGGCCTTTGTAGTTCACAGTCACAACTTTATATGCCAATCTTAATTGTAATGTTACAAGTTGTGTTCAGTTGCATAAGATATTATTAAGATTTACATTATCTCAGTGTTGATAAGAAAGAATATTCTGAATCTGGGTAAAGAAATATTTTCAGTTTCTCCCTTGATAACTTTGTTGGTGTGAGATTTCCAAATAAGTATCAGTTGTGAATTCTATATTCTTGTACTCTTTTACTTGTTTTTACAGCTGATAAGTTGTAGCTATGTTGGTGGTATACTCATATTCTACTTCACAACATTTTCCATAACAATTAAGGGATGGTGGATTAACAGCTAGATGTTTGTAAATAGGAGGACTCTTAAACTGGTCGTTGTTATTGTTTAGCCTCATGTTTATGATAACTATGCCTGCAGAATTAATCTGAACATTGCAGAGACCCCCTTTGGTCATGACTGACCATGGGATTGCACCTAGGAAGTCACCCTCCCAGGCACAAGTCCGGGCAAGGTTGTTTATGGAAGACCAGCAGTCACCCATGCATACCAGCCTCCCCCTCTCCATGCCACTGGTGTTATCCAAGGGAAAGGCAAAGGCTGATATAGCTTGGCACCTGTGACATCACAACTCATTTCTGCAGCTGAGTGAACTGGAGTAATGTGAAATAAAGTTTCTTGCTCAAGAACACAACACACAGCCCGGTCCGGGATTCAAACTCACAACCTCACACCTTAATAATTTTGTAGTGTGCCAACAGATGGCAACACATGGATGTATGCACAGTGAGAGCTAGAAGTGACCCTCATGAGGCAGTGTGCTGAGTGACATCACTGTGTTTACTTCACAAGTTATGAAATTTGTGTTTTTGTGATCCCATGTATGTTGTAGTCTGTGATTTTGTCATGGACAGGAACAAAGAGCCAGTATGAAATTTTCATTAAACTTGGGAAGTCTGCTACAGAGACACTAAGTATGCTTTAGCAAGCTTCTGATGATGAGGCAATGAGTCATATGCAATGTTTTGAGTGGCATCAGCACTTAAAAAATGGAACAATGTTTCTGGAAGATGATGAATGATCTGGAAGACCTGCCACGAATGTCACCCCCACAAATTTAGTATTGTTTCCCAAGGACAGACTGTCAATTGAGAGTTCTACTGTGATGTTTTGAAGTGTTTGAGGAAGGACATTCAACAAAAGTGACCAAATATGTGAAGCGTGAAGAATTGGATTCTTCACAGGCTCTCCTCACTCATGAGTTTCTCTTAAAAAAAAACAATATGGTATCACTTATGTAAATAAGTTATTTTTTTATTAAACATACCTAGTCCAGGAACCTTTTGAGATCATTTATATATATATATATAAATGATATATATAAATAAATGATAGTTCTTTCACAAAAAAGAAAGAGCTGTTGGGGTTCCTCATTTATTTCTCTTCAGGGAGAAATATATATATATATATTTCTCCCTGAAGAGAAATAAATGAGGAACCTCAACAGCTCTTTCTTTTTTGTGAAAGAAACTATCATTTATTTCGAAACATATGTAGGAATTAAAGGAATTTTCATTGACATGCGTTTTGCTCCATTTATTATTATCTATCTATCTATCTATCT
>NC_068983.1:68510657-68514577 GCF_001194135.2 Octopus bimaculoides | reverse complement strand
TATATATATATATATATATATATATATATATATATATATATATATATATCTGTGTGTGTGTGTGTTGATAATGATGATGATATATATATATATATATATATGTATATATATATCAAATAGATAGATGGACAAGTAGAGTAAAACAGAGATTGAGAAAGAGAGAGAGTACTCATTTGGATAAATTAACAGCTACCTACATGCATATAAAATACAGGTAGATGGATAGAAAGATTGACAGAGAGATAGAGAGGGAGTGAAAGAGAGATAGAAAAAAGAAAAAAGACTGGTGTAATATATTATGGTCATGAGTATAAATTTATGCATATGTATGATTGTGTGCAACCTATGAGTATATACAGCAGATGTGTGTGTATTTTCATAAATGTAGTCATGTGTAATATGCATATGGATGTGTGTATATGTGTACATGTGTATGAATGAGTGTTATGTGTATGTATACATACACACACACACACACACACACATATACATACATATACATATATGTGTGTGTGTGTGTGTGTATGTTTGTGTATGCATGTGTTTTGAGAGACAGGAGGCCTAACTAGGTGAACAAAAGCTCATCCCACACCCTACCAAAGTTAGTAGCTGGGTAAAGAGGTGTGTGGGTGTGTGTGCATGTGTGTGTGCATGTGTGTGTGCATGTGTGTGTGCATGTGTGTGTGTATGTGTGTGTGTAACAAGGTGGGGGATGTTGTTGCTTCCCCCCCCCACATCATCTTCCCCTACTTCCGGTTGCTAATACCTTTCTACAGCTTCCACATCCTTATCTGTAATGTTGCTATTCTCACTACTACTGCTGTCACTGCTGCTGCTGCTGCTACTGCTGCTGCTGGTGGTGATGATGATGATGATAATGATTTCTGTTATTTGCCACAGGGGTGTTGGATGAAGCGTACAACTTTACACATAGTGCAGGAGTTAACATTAGATTGGATGACAAGGGAAGATAAAAAGAAATGAGATGAAAAAGAAACATAGGGGCCGAAACCGGACGTGGTTCCTCCTGATGATGTCTTGAGCTAACTGGATCCTAATCCACCAAGGGAAGGTATGTCAGAAGAAAGTAATTCAACAACGTGGGTTGATGAACGGTAAGACGTGTGGCCAGAACCTCCTGGAAAATAACCATAGCGAGGGACATTCCACAGTTGAATTAGAACAGTCACAAACAGTGAAAGAAGACATACACCCAACACCAGAGCTGAAGACACCTCCGAAAGGGGGTGGCCCCGCCACGTCAAAACGGTAGAGGAGTAGGGGCCAAAACCGGACGTGGTTCCTCCTGATGATGTCTTGAGCTAACTGGATCCTATAAAGGAGCTGTTGTGGTAGCAGACCATGAAACATGGTTGAAATTCCTCCATAAATAAGTGAATTCAAGGAGGACACGGGCCTCTCAAGACATGAAGACTTCCAGCTAGGGCTAATCAGGAAACCTTGAGAAATCCTTGAGCACCAAGAGCAAGTGCTCTTACTGGAGAACAACAATTGTTTTCCAACCTATATGTGTGTGATATGAGGAATGTCATCTATTTTTGCAGCAGTCACCCATCTTCTGATACATTCGCTGGGGGGGGGGGGGAAGCTCTTCTCTCCCCATCCTCACCTTCCCCTTTTTTTTCAACTGAGACTTGAAAATGTCAATGAGGGAATGACTGGAGAGGAAAGTGTCAGTGAAAAAAGTGTATGCCAGATAGTTCTGTCATTCTTTGCACATCTGGAACAAATTCAATTGTTGGCAGCTCCAACATAGTCAGGCTCAACAACAAGAACATGAACAACAACAACAACAACAACAACAACGGCAGCAGCAGCAACACCACTGCCACCGCCACCACCACCACTGCCACCACCACCACCACCGCCACACCCAGCAATAACAACAACAACTGCAATATATTTTATATGCAATATATTTAAAGTGAAATCCTCTCTGTGTAAATGTAATCTTGCTCATTTAATATAATAGATTTTATAGAATTATTTAAAAAAATTTTACACATCAGTGTTTTTCACTTGTATGGCACCTCACCTGTTAGCATTTTTAGATGCGAAATCTTACTGTGTCTTGATGTCTCTGATGAATCTTAGGAGCAGTTTGTAAAAAATAATGCAAAGGCAAAACAAAATAATAATAATGATGGACTCCCCTGTTGAAGATGGCATATGAATGGTCAGCCTTTGCTGAATGACCTGCACAGATGATTTTGTTTATAGTGATCAAATGCATGTGCTGCGCATTAGCTCAATTCCTCCATCAAATCAATGTTGTTTGAACAGGTTCACATTGTACCATGCATCAGGTGTTGAAGTGATTACAGAGCAATGTGAGGTGAAGTGTTTTGCTCAAGAATACAACGCACATCCAAGTAAGCAAATATATTAACATAGAAGCTCTCTTGTAATGTAGTAGACTGAGGTGGACTGGCTATATCATCCATGTGGATGATGAAAAAATTCCAAATCATCCACTCCATGAAGAACTGGAGAACTATCTTCTGGGCGAAAATCACCTCACAAACAGTAGTTAAGATACAAAAACTGTTATAAATCAAATCTGAAAAATTATTCTATTCATGTGGAAAGTTTGGGGAAAATGCAATTAATGAAGTATTGGGGAAAAAAAATACTTAAGCATCTAAGCATTTTGAATATAATCACATTAAACCTGCAAAACTCAAGTGAGATACAAGAAAAGGAAGCTTCATAGATATTCTTAATGTTCACCTCTTCAATGTTCTGTTCTTAATGTTCTGTTCTTAACTCATGCTTTTTCTGAAGGATGAAATATTGTGTTCTAATACTAGGTTATTGTTGTCCCTGTGTCTAAGTAATATATATATATATATATATATATATATATATATATATATATATATAAGAGCAGCATTTGCCAATCAAATAAACCCCATCTAATACCGAGGTGGATCTCTTGAAGTAGTTGAATGTTCCTGTTACCTAAAACCCTTAATTAGTAGTGGTGGTTGAGTATTCTGAGAGTGCAGTAAACACAGTAAGAACTGGCTGGGAAAGTTTAGGGAACTATTAACTCTGCTGGCAACAAAGGGCTTCGCAGAGTGAAGAGCAGATTGCATGATACTTGTGCATGAAGTGTAATGCTGCATAGTTGTGAGACATAGGCCTTGAATGCTGGGAATCTGAGCAGACTAGGAAGAAACTAGGTGAACATGCTCTGCTTGATGTGTTGTGTTGGTACGCATGAATGATAGAGCACAAATGAACTGAGAACAAAAAAAATAGAGCATAAGAGGAATTAGATGTAGCATGCAAGAAAGAAGACTGCCTTGCTATAGGCATGTGAAGCATATGGAGGGGGACATGTATAAAGATGTGCTGAGTGCACCAAGTAAAGAAAACTTATGGAAAAGGGAAATTGAGGAAGACTTGCAACAAAATGGTGGAGATAGATTTGAAGCCATTACACCTTATGGAGGAAATGACAAAGGACTATGCAGATTGGTAGCATTTAATGTAGAAGTCCCACTCAACCAGTTAGGTATAAAGGTATATATCACTAGGCAAATGCATGCATGAAAATGTCTGTGCATATGCAAGCTTGCATATGTAACTGCCTGTTGTTAAGTTTCCATCATTGACCTCTTTGATAGCTTTTCAGCCTTCCAAACACTCATCCACTTTGTCACTCACATAGAAAACTCCCTCCTCATTACTGCCTTTTTTTTTCTACAATTACTACTGCTGTTGCTACTGTGGCTGCTATTACTATTACTGCTAATATTATTACAATTACTACTAGCATTAACAATGATTACTTTTACCACCACCACTGTTGCTGCTGCTGCTGCTACTGCTGCTTTTGCTGCTGCTGCTGCTGCTACTACTACTACTACCACCACCACCATCACCACCACCAC
>NC_068983.1:68503223-68508592 GCF_001194135.2 Octopus bimaculoides | reverse complement strand
TAGCAGCTAAGCCCAGTTTCACTCGGTCGGTTTGGATTATGTGGCTGTAAAACCTGCTCCGTGTAAGCATTCGACTTGTTTGGGCATGCTTACATTAAAAAATAATTTTAGAATGACTTTTTCTGTCAAAACACTAAAAATAACTGACCAACAAAAATAAAACAACCAAGATTCAACCAAATCAAAAAAATAAACCCAAATACTTCCATTGCATGTGCAGACGCACACACAAACATACACACATACACACACGCACATGCACACACACACATGCACACACACACATGCACACACACACACACATTCACATACCCCTCCCTTTACATACACTCACATATATTCACACAGAGCTGAAACGCTGTTTGATTTATTTTCTCAGCGTACACTGCCAAGTATGACATCACTCCTTCCTTCCTTATTCATCTATCACCCCCTTCCTTTGTCAGTCATAAACACAAGAGTATTATTATTGTAGATTATCTCAGTAACCATGGGAGCTATGAAAAAAATACAGCATCACCACCGGGTCATTCTACATATCTGTGTAATTTTTCGCACATTTCCACCCAGCCGTTTGACCGTGAATCCTAAGACAAGAAATAATCGCCCATGTCAAATTTATATGTATAGATATATATACATACATACATACATACAGACAGACAGACAGACAGACAGACAGACAGACAGACAGACAGACAGACAGACAGACAGACAGACAGACAGACAGACAGACAGATAGATATTCATCATCATCATCTTCAACATTTTATACCAACTTCTCATGTTTTCTCATGATATCAACACTAGAATGGTTGAATAGTCCTTAACAAGACAGGACTAAAGAAAGCTCACTCCTACGTTTATACCACCCATTTACCAACCACTTCACAATATATATTAGGTGTATTTTTACATAGCATTGGCACAAAACTGGTTGTGTTTCTCACCAGTCTCTGTAGAAGGAGTTTGGTGTGGAGCTTTCTGCTATGCACATACTCTCTCTGTCTCTCTGTCTCTCTCTCTCTCTCTCACACACACACATACAGAAACATGCACACACTCACACACACATTTGTGTGTACACAGACACATGTGCACACACACATGCACACATATGCGCATGCACACATATGCGCATGCATACATATGCGCATGCACACATATGAGCATGCACACATATGCGCATGCACACAAACACACACATACACACATGTGTGTGTGTGTGTTTTTGAGTGTCCAAGCTGAAAACCTTTCCTGTTCCAGTTACATATTAAAAAATACGATCATCCTAGCCATAGAATCTTATGAATTTTCACAAATGGGTTGTGATAGCAAAAGCTTGAGAACTTGATTTTTTTCCCCCATTTTTCAGTTTGCAGGGAGTGATTTGAGGAAGATTTAACCCTTTAGCATTTAATCTGGCCATATGCAGCCCAAAAATTTTATCTGCCTTATGTTAAAACTGATCAGATCCAACCTCTCACACCTACTCTACAATGTCATTCTAAAAAATATACAAACACACTATTGAAATCTTGAAGCTACAAGATAATGTGTGATTAATGCAAAACAATGTGGATCAATAAGCATCACATTTTTCAAAGGAATCTGAATTCTAAAGGGTTAAACAGTATTTCTCACAGGACTAGTTACTATGTAAGAGGCTCCATCAGTGGCTTGTTGAGAATATTGATAGGGTACTAGTGAAGTTTTTGGTGAGGGGGGACCCCATAATGCATACATTATTTGGAAATTGTGCTGATGTTGTTGTTGTTAGTGCTGGTCATGATGATGATGATGATGCCGATGAAGACAATTATTTGACAGGTGCTTAGTGATGAAGAAATGAAATTTTTTAAATATTTGAGGTTTGAAATCACATACATGCAAACACACATTCATACACACACACACACACACACACACACACACACACACACACACTCAAACACATATATAGAGTTGTAGAATGACAGTTTTTCTTTCTTTATACCCACCTCTCTCCCTGTGTTTCTTGATTTTTTTTGTCTCTGCAACATAATTGAATTATGCGTCAGAGAAAGACCAAGATATTGAGTGTGAGGTGGAGGAAGAGAGAGGAAGAGGGAGAGAGAGGGAGAAGGAGAGGGAAGGGGGAGAAAAAGAGAGGGAAGACAAAGAAGAAGAGATAGATAAGTAGCTTGAAGGAGGCAGGAGACTTTGATCGAAAAGCAGTACATATTTAGTGGATTGAGAAGTTGGAAAATGCAAGCATGTTTCCTATACTGATAACAGCTTTGGGCTTATTGAGCAGAGTGTGACAGCCTCACATAGACTCACAAATGATCAATAGTGTAATGATGATAATGTATCCTAGATTGTAGTTCCTTTACACAAAGTTTGACAAATAGGCATTCAAGAAATTCAGTAATAAATAAATGAATTTCTCCCCAAAACTCCATGATATATCACCATCATCATTTAGCGCCCATTATCCATGTTGGCAGAGTTGGACAGTTTGACCAGGGCTGGCAAGCTGGAAGGCTGCACCAGACCCCAGTCTGATTTAGCATGATTCCTACAGCTGGATGCCCTTCCTAACACCAACCACTCTGAAAGTGTAATGGGTGCTTTTATGTGCCACCGACACGGGTGCTATTTGTGTGTCACCGGAATCTGCCATGACTGCAATTTTAATTGGCTTGATGAGTTTTCTTTTCAAGCACGACATAATGCCAAAGGTCTCGGTCATTGCCTCCATGTGGCCCAACATTCAAAAGGAGCTTTTCACATGCCACTGGCATTGGCCACTTTGCCTCCATGAGGCCCAACTCTCGAAAGGTGCTTTTTATGTGCCATTGCACAGGTGCCAGTTACGTGACACCAACATTAGCCATGACTAAGATTTCACTTGGTTTGATGGGTCTTCTCAAGCATGGCATATCGCCAAAGGTCTCAGTCATTAGTCATTAGCTCTGTGAGGCCCAAAGATCATGCTTCTCCACCTTGTCCCATATCTGTCTGGGTCTACCTCTACTACAGGTTCCCTCTACAGTTAGAGATTGGCACTCCTTTACACAACTGTCTTCATCCATACGCATCACATGATCATACCAGCACAGTCGTCTCTCTTGCACACCACATCTGATACCTCTTATGCCCAACTTTTCTCTCAAAATGCTTACACTCTGTTGAACATGCACACTGACATTGCACATCCAGCAAAGCATGCCAAATCAGTCTGCAGTTTGACAAACAGGCATTCAAGAAATTCAGATGAAAAATTTATTTTGTATGTTATTTTGATATACACTTATTCATCTTTATTGACCAAGATGAATAAGTGGGGCAATAGTAGATGACACTTGCCAAGATACTGTGTGGTATATATATATATATATATATATATATATATATATATACATACATACACACACATGTATTTATACACATTCATACATACATGTACATATATACATACATACACATATAGATATGCACACAAACATATTATTTGTACATACATATATGAGTGTGTGCGTACATATATATATGTGTGTGTGCATGTGTGTATGTATGTATCTATGTATGTGTGTGTGTGTGTGTGTGTGTAAGTGTGTGAGTGTGTATTTATATATTATCACCATCATGATTCTTATGTCCATTTTCATGCTGAAAGGGATTGGACAGTTTGAATGGACTCAGTGGGTTGGAAGACTATGTTAAACTTAAGCGTTTCAGTTTTGGCATGGTTTCTACAGGTGGATGCTCTTCTCCACACCAACAATTTTACAGAGTGTAGTGGACTCATATTTCATGATAAATGCACAATAGCACTTGTTGTGCTCTTGGAGAGACTAAAAAGTTTTCCTGAGTCAGTTGTCTCTGTCTGATTAGCATACAGAGTCGAACTGGGTGTTTCTTTTCATGGTGTCGGCAGTAGTGAGGTCACCTTGTAACTAGTATGACTAAAGACCCACCCACCTACCCTGTCTGAGAGGAAGAACAGGTGGAAGAGTGATGAATTTAGATGAGGTGTTGAGAAGTATGTTGTGAAAGGTTAGTAGTGGAGTAATTAGAGAGAGAGAGAGAGAGAGTGTTGGAGGAATAACAGAAGGGAAAGAGTGAGAGAGGTGAGGTGGTAAGGATGATGAATGGAGTAAAATGCATAGGAAGGATCTGATGCTACCCCAGGTTATATAGGTGAATATGAACAGGTGGGTGGAGAGATGTGTGAAAGATAGCTAGAGATGAGGGGATGAGAAGCTGGAGAAGCTGCGGGACGAGGATCAGTGAACGAAAGAGAGAGGGTGTTGTTGAGATGGTGGAGGCAAGGGGGGGGGGAGGTGAGAATGTGTTAAGGTGGCAGAGAAGCTGTATGGAGAGAGTTAGGGTTAGGGTTAGGGTTAGAGAGAGAGGCATATGGGGGTGGAGAGCAGTGTGTATCTATTTAGACTCTTGAATCTATCAACTGCCCAAAATATAATGCTAACAACTTCGCCAGGTTGGGGTGAGAAGGTGGGATGGATGGGGTGTAATATAAAACTGTAGTTGCAGAGGAATTCTAAGACACTAAGGTTAGAACAAAGCAGAAGATTGCATATTGTTTGAGTGAAAAACTATTCTGGCTGCTTGCCATTAGCTAAACACTAAATTCCATCAAGTGGTAACAGTTAATGAATTCTTTTCTATCATCATCCTCATTGCAGTCATATTCCTCTTCATCATCACTGTCATCGTCAGCATTTTATCCCCCCTCATCATTGCTTGTAACACTCACAGAGCAAAGGGAGGGGAGGTGTTGATGCTGTGAAGTAGGGAGTTGGAATGAAGGATTTTATGTTCACTATTTGTTGCTTTGATTGTGACTGGTGTTGTTATTGCTATGGTTACTGTTATTGTTTTTGCTGTTGCTGTTGTTTTTGTTACTATTGCTGTTGTTAAGGCTAGCTGTTGCAGCTATTGTTATTGTTACTGGTGATGTAGTTAGTGCTTTTATAATTGTGATTGTTACTGATACTGTTATTAATGCTTGTTATCTTTCTATGAAATCATGGAAGTGCATAGCCCAAGTGCATGCAACAGAGTGATTGCCTGTAAAATCACCCAAGGACCAGGCAGTGGTGTTAACCTGGACGACAGATTAAGTCTATAACCCAAGAACTCTGAATATAAAGAGTTAGAATAGATATCACAGCATCATTCATAGCTGTGTGGTAAAATGTCTGCTTCTAAACCACATGGTTCTGGGTTCAGTTCCACAGCATGGCACCTTGGGTAAATCTAATATTTCCTCAAGCTGACCAAAACCTTGTGAGTGGACTTGGTTCATGGAGACTAAATGAAACCTGTTGTGCGTATATACATATATATAAATATATATATAT
>NC_068983.1:68495577-68503092 GCF_001194135.2 Octopus bimaculoides | reverse complement strand
ATATATATATATATATATATATATAGATGCACACATGCACACACATGTATGTATATGAGTATGTGTTACTGTTCTCCCATGTCTTTACATTGAGTGGTAGTTGTGTCACTGTCTGCATACAGTGTTCATCATTCCATGTAAACACGTCTAGTCTTGGGAAAAAATTACTCACCTGAAAACAGGTGAGGGTTGGTTACTAGAAGAGCATCTGGCCATAGAAATTCTGCCTCAACAAAATTCCATCCAATTTATACAAGTATGGAAAAATGCCAATTGATGATGATGATGACGACAACGATGACAATGATGACGTTGATGATGTCAATGGTGACAATGATGATAATGATCTCATCTGATATTCTAACAATTTTGTTAATCTACCACCCTGGGGTGGTATTTTATTTTATCAAACCTAAAAAGATGAAAGGCAATCTTGTCCATGACAGGATTTGAACTTACTGCACACAGAATCAGAACAAACAGTTAAAGATATATTGCTCTATACAGCAAAGGCTCTGCTAATTCACAGTTACTGTGACTGAGGCAGCCAACCACTGTTGATGATGTTGTGGGGTAGCTTTACTTAGCCCTAATCTGACTTATATACATACATACATACATACATACATACATACATACATACATACATGCATGCATGCATGCATGCGTGCATACATACATACATACATACATACATACATACATACATACATGTGTACATATATATATACATACATACATATGTATGTCATTTCCAAGCTGACCAAATCCTTGTGGCTGGCTCTGATAGATAGAAACTTTAAGAAGCTTATTGTGTATATATGTATATCATATGTCTCTGCATGTGTCTGTTACTGTCTCCTTGCCTTGATGTGACAGTTGCTTTTGATCATTTATGTCTGGTCATGAGAAAATGTTTCCTTGCTTGGAAACAGTTGAAGGCTGGAATGATGATAATGACACTGATGATAAATGAATGGGCTGTGTGGTTTTTGGAAGATCCCGTGAAGGTTCCATGACTAAATAAGCTTGATAAATATTGTCCTGGAAGGTTGCTGATGTTTCTGAAAAAAAATAAATGCACCCTTTTAAAGTCTAGCCAGACTCATGGGCCTGGTTTCCTGGTTTCAATGGTGTATGTGCTCCCCAGCTAGACAGGACGCCAGTCCATCGCAGCGTTACTCATTTTTGCCGGCTGAGTGGACTGGAGCAACATGAAATGAAGTGTTTTGCTCAAGAACACAATGCGTCACTTGGTCCAGGAATCGAAACCACAATCTTACAATCATGATGATGACACCCTAACCACTAAGCCATGCACCTCCACTTAACTGAGAAAACCTATGATCAAAAGGCATTCCAGCCATGACGACAGTTCCATTTGTGCGTGTGTGTTGTGTGTGTGTGTGTGTGTGTGTGTGTGTGTTTGTGCATGAGTGCATGTCTGTGTGTGTGCTTGTGTGTGAAGGCTATCTGTAACTATATTATTGAATGCATCCTTCTCTATTTTTAAGACAGTATGATATGAAGGAAAATCAGCTACTATTTCTAACAAGATCAACAACTACATAGAAATTCCTTTTTTTATGGGTGGTCAGGTGTGTGCTACATAGACTAGATTAGATTGTTACCTTGAATTATATTTTTTTACATAATTCTCATGTGTTTAAACAGTGTGGTCTATTTTGGAGCCTTGCCGTTCTATATTAAAATCGTTGCCAGAAATCTCATTTGCTAACTTGAAAGTAAACTTAGGTTACCTTTCTACCTCAACATTCACTGCACACAAAAAAATATAATGTATGCCATACATAAGGCTGCTATGTTTACTGGCATCAGTTGGATTTGGCATCATCATTTGTTTCTAAATATCTTTTGTTTACTACTTAGAAGAGTTCTGTTAAAGTAGGTTGTTAGCATTAACATCCTTACTCAAAAACAGATGTACTGAAAGATTTGTTGTTAACTGTAAATCTCAATTAGTGCATGTTCAAAGTTGTTGCTTATAGATCTCAACATTATTTACCCATCACTAATATCTATTTAGGCATATAAGGTGGTGATCTGGCAGAATTGTTAACACACCAGGTAAAATGCTTAGTGGCATTTTGTTCATCTTTGTATTCTAAGTTCAAATTCTGCTGAGGTCAACTTTACTTTTCATCCTCTCAGGGGCAATAAATTAAGTACCAGTTGAACACTGGGATCAGTGTAATTGATTTATTCCCTCCCTCAAAATTGCTGGCCTTGTGCCAAAATTTGAAATCAAGATCTACTTAGGCATAGACAAGTAGAAAGTTACTTTGCAGCCTTGTGGTTCCAGGTTCAATTCTATTGTAAGTCACATTGAACACGTGTCTTCTACCACATCTTCAGATTGACTAATACCTTCTGAGTAAAATTTGGTGGATGGAAACTATGCAGAAGCCTGTTGGATGGACTAAGTGTGTTGATAATTTAATGGATAGAGTAGTGAATATCCAGCTGAGAGATTGACAGTTTATGATCTGTTCATGGCACTTCATTTTGTCAGTGGCTACTTAATTATCAAAATGGCCCAATCCACTTAACTGTAAACGAGTATTAAACTCTGTTACTCCAACTGGGTAAAATTGAATACCTGAGAAACATAATGAGAACCCATTATTGTAACATGTCAGGAAAGCCTTGTAAATATGGATGATTTTGATTTGATTGGTCTATCCATCCAATAACCACTTGAATACCTGAGTGAAACCATAGAATGATTTAATTAGATAGTTACCTGAACATAAACACATATAATAGATTCAACATATTTCCTCATGAGTGTACTCTGAGTACTTCAATGTCTACACACATTAAATGCATTATGCATTTCCTGTACATATATGCGGGTGAAGTGCAGGTACAGTTGTGTAATTAGAAGTTTGTTTCCCAACTACATGGTTCTGGTTCAGTCCCACTAGTTGGAAGTCTGGGCAAGCATCTTCTACTATTGTCCTGGGGCTGACCAAAGCCTTCTGGGTGGATTTGATAGACATAAACTGGAAAAAGCTCAGTTCTGAGCTGATCTTCTTTTTACTTATTCACATACATACATACATACTTACATACATACATACAGATATACATACATACATTACATACACACATACATACATACATACATACACACATACATACATACATACATACATACATATGTGAAAACAAAATCCCATTGAACGCACATTACGTGTCTGCACTCTAGTTGTAACTGCTGGGAACTGATGCAGCCTACTAGCACAAAAAATTTCATGCATATGTTGAAGGATTTTGCCCTCATAGCATTAGTTTTAGTGGGAATACTTTTTGCATGCACCTTGTATGTAAAGTAAATTAGTTTCAATCAGTAATAAAAACTCTATCACTGGTGTTAGATTCATTGTGAAGCTTACACTGGAACTTATTACTCTTCTGATTTAATCAGTTCATTATGATGTTTTCAGCCACTGTGCTGTATGCCTTCACTTCCTTTTATACAGAAACTAAGCTTGAGAAATGGTGTGACATTTCACTGGACAAATATGACTGATTTTTGTTTCTATAGCTTCACTATAAAGTTCTGACTACTATGCCAATCATTCTGTATTGATAACATCATATATGGTTGTGAGGGAGAGAACAAGGAAGATTCTTACTGTCACACTGTCACTTGAGTCTATATTTGATATATGATTGGTTTCTAATTATTATAAGTAAAACTTATTCCTCATTCATCATTGTTTCTTTTCATTAGTATACTTAACATTATCATTATCTTCTTCAACATACACATCATCATTTTCAACCTAACAGGTTATTTTCTACATGCACAGTATGTAAAAATATCTTACTGTAAACATAGTGAATAGACAGTGAACTGCAAATTTGCCATAAACTGTGACAGCCCTGTTCGTGGTTTGTGAGGATGAGGAATAACTAGATTGTTACAATATACTGAGGGAGGTATAGTGTGACCTGTATATTATGTGGGACATAGTCTGAGTAACAAAACATGTTAAATGGTTTGGAGTATGGCATAGTCTGATCATATTGTATGGATTGTAGTGTGACAGGTTAGATCATGAAGGGTGTAGGGTGACAATCAAGAAGTGTTATATAGGATGTAGAGTAGCTGTTGGGATATATTGTGTGGTAATGAGTATGGTAGTTTAGTTACCTTGTATGGAGTGTGTAGTGTGACTGTCAGGATGATTACAGGTAAGTTCACCACCGTCAAGTTATTGCAGGAGAGTTCACCACCATCAATTCACTGTGAAGAAAGTTCACCATTAGGAAAGTTCACCGCAAGCAAAGTTTACTGAGAAAATATATCCTTAGTATCTCACCGTTAATAGTTAAAGACTATTTTATTGTCGAAAAACAGTGAATTGATGATGGCGAATTTTTTCTGTGGTGAATTGATGATGGTGAACTAATCGGACATGGTCTGGACATGTTAAGTAAGGTGAAGTATGCTGGAAATTCATGTTATGTGGGATATTGTATGATTATCAAATCATGTTGTCTGGTGAATAGTGTAGCAGTTAGGATATGCTGGTGGTGGTGATGGTGGGGTGGGTTTGTAGTATGGCACTCAGTATATGTTGTGTGGAATGTTGCATGACAGTTTGGACTTGTGTGGGTGCAGTGAAATATTGAATGAGATGGGGTATGGCTGTTAAAGTGAGAATGTTGTATGGGGTGGATTTTGGTAATGAGGACATACTCAATGGAATGTAGTGCTTATACAGAACAATTTCTGTGTAGTGTAGTGGGACATTCAGGACATAATCTGTGAAGTGTTGTGTGTCAGTCAGGATAATTAAGGTGTAGTTTAGTGTGATATTCAGGATGTTTTACAGAGTTCAATATGGCAACCTAGGCAAGTTTTATTGGGGGAAATACTGAAATTAAAGTATTTTTGTCACTGTTCACTACCATTGAAAGACAAGCCAAACAACCAGGGACACTATGTTCATGTTAGAAATAGCAGCCAAATAGCCCTCACATCTACCATCTTAAAAAAGAACAGCACAGTGAATAATATGGTCTTCGGCTCCCTACACATAAAAAAATGTCAAGTTAGTTCTTCCTGAAATGTTAATAATTACAGATCTGTTCAATCAGGTCTGACCTGGGGCTAAGCAATGACAACAATAACAATAATCAGTGAAGGAACATTATTAGTATTAGCCTATTACATCATTGAATGCAAGTCTTTGGAATCACTGGTGTCATCTTTTGGGCAATAATGTCTCTTCTTTTCCAAGCCACTTGGACTTACAACTGTCTCTTGAAATAGAAAAAAAAAAACCCAGTTTTCTTGTTTGTTCCTTTGTCTTTAATACCATACAACAAAGAAAACTGTAACAAGTGTCAGGTCTCTCAACAGTTCAAAGAAATACCATTAAGAAACTTGAATTAATCAAGAAAACAATAAAAACAGTACATTAACAATCAGATGACCAAATAGTCAATTATCTTTCCAATTCAGATTGTTAGTTTCACTCCAAGTCAACCTAAATATATTTCTGCATTCTCTAACTATACACCAACTGCAATGTTTTTAGGTACAACTAGTCGCATTCTTCATTTCACTAAGTGCAAAAAAAAAAAAATAAGCTGACAAAATTTTAAGTCTTCATTGAATGTGTATGTAATCTTCAACTGATTATTTATTCCTTACACAATCTTTTAGTCAGCTTAGATTTAAAAACAAAAGCCTGCCTCTTGGGAAAACAGCCAGCAAAACATTCCGAAATAAACCTGAGAATTGAAAAAGCCAGCAAAACATTTGGAAGGCTTCAAAATTGTGTGTGGTCTGATAGAGGTACCACCTTCAAAAACCAAGCTTAGTATCTATGGATCTTGCATTTTAATGGTCCTCCTGTACTCTTCTGAGACCTGGACGACATATTGGCACCACATCAAGGCTTTAGAAAGATGCCACCAGACTTCCCTAAGGAGGATACTAGACATCAAATGGAAGTCTTTAACACCAGACACCATTGTTCTTCAGCAAGCTAACACATCCAGTATTGAAATGATTCTCATACGCAATCAGATGCATTGGGTTGGGCACCTTGCAAGGATGCAGGATGATAGGTTGTTTTACGGGGAGTTGCAGCGTGGCAAATGTCCGAGACATAAATCTAAGAAACGTTTTAGGGATGCTGTTTTAGTGGAAAGTGGGTTATACATCATTAGATGTATACCTGACTTTCCTATATAAAATTAAGAATTATAACGGAACGCTGAACTCCAGACTATCAACACAAACAACATTTATTCAAGGTGGAATATATACATCTTTAGCTCTTGTTTGTTGAGACGTCTTCTGTGTGTGTGAGCATGGTTGTTGGGACGTTGGTATGTAAATGTGAGCGAGCCGTCTAGCGTAAGTTCGAAAGATGGAGAGAGACAGCTAAACACGTCCTTGCTCAATCACTGGCCAGCAAGAAAGAGACAGAATGAAGCAGGAAAGCTTGGTTGTTGAATTCCACGCATACATGAGACTACGCATGCGCACAGCATTACTACACTGTCAAAAAAAAGCAACCTTAAAACTTTTAATGTAAAAGTTGAAGACTGGGAGCAGATGACATAAGATTGATTGGTTTTTAAACAAATGAGCTACAATAGATGAAAGGCATTTGAAGCTTGAAGAATTGAACAATCTATCTTGAAACGAGCACTTCATAGACAGGACTTAACTACAATCCCAGATACTTTGTAAGATCTGCAGTAGAGTTTGCTTGTCAAGAGCAGGACTTGCTAGGTATATAAGATCTCATGACAGTCTTTATTAATTGAAAAGATGACCTTCTTCTGTAAAGAAGTGGCAATCATCATATATTCGAGTGAGCTGTGGGGTAAAAAGTTTGAGAAACATTGCTATAGTGTTTATTTATTTATTTTTTCCTGCTCAAGCCAACGGTTCATGAGGCCAGAGCTTTATTTAGATTTTCATGGCACTTAGGTTAAGAGTACAAGACTGCCCCTGAATGTGTTGCTGGTTCATCACAGGGTTAACCCGCGCTAGTTCCTCTGATACTCATTTGCAATTGAATGTACTGGAGCATTGTGAAATAAAATGCTTTACACAAGGACATAATACACTGCTCAGTCTGAGAATTGAACCCATAACCTAACAATCGTGGGCCTATTACTCTAACCACTAAGCTACATATCTTTACTATGTATTTAGTGCAAGTCATATCAGTAGGTCCCATCTTACACCCACACGTGTGAATACAAATACTCAATGCTGATACCTTATTTCTAGCAATCAAATGAGTCTCTGCTGAGGTATAAAATTAGATTCCATGTGAAAATGTTGCATCTAGTTTTCAGAAGGTGAAAAAGAAGTATTTCCTGCTGATGAGACTTGATTAAATATGGGTGTGGGAAATTCAATGAAAAGATGATAAAGGAGATTCACATATAACATCTGCAGATGTTTTAATATATACCTTAGTGCTACATTATAAATTATATATATATATATAT
>NC_068983.1:68494468-68495380 GCF_001194135.2 Octopus bimaculoides | reverse complement strand
ATACATATATATATGTATGTATGTATGTATGTATGTATGTATACAGGGTGTGATGGGTAAATTGTTGCCATTTTATATTTTTAATTTTGTGTGTGCACATTGTTTGTTTTTGATTTCGTTAACTACACAGTATAGTAGGGTCAGTCGGGCACTGTCTGTGAGAAAAACAGCACAATGATGCAATTCATTCTGCCAGATATTTAGAAATGACATACTGTACTGCTTAGCATTCACACTAGAAGCTCCAATATGAACAGATGGGGAACATACAGAACAACTGTTGCCTTGCCGTGTCCCCAAAACCTGTATCGAGAGTGATAGAAATCAAACATCCAATCACTAGTGATGGTGACATTATGCCTCCATTCATCTTCTGACACGGCCTCAGACTCAACACTGAGGCCTACATCAAGTGCCTTGAGGAAGTAGTACTGCCCTGGGTCAAGAAGGTGACTGTGGGAAGACCCTGTGTCTAGCAACAGGACTCAGCACTATGCCACACAAGCAGGAGAACCCAGTCATGGCTGTCAGACAATTTCTGTGACCACATCACCCCTAACATCTGGCCACTTAGTTCTCCAGACTGTTACCCCCTTGATTATTATGTGTGGGGTGCAGTTGAATGAGAGACCAACAAAACTCCTTGTAACACCAAAGATGAACTAAGGGCAAGGATGAAGGCAGCATCCACCAGCTTAAACAAAGGAGACTGTTCAGAAGAGTTGCAGGAGATTCCGAAGTCGCCTGGAGGCCATGGTTGAAGCCAATAGCGATTTTATTGAATAAATTTACTCATTAGTATTTCAAGATATTTTTATGTAATTTTGGTAGATATATCTGTTAAAATGAGATGTCAGTGTTATTTTCATTTTTGTGTAATTTAGACGATAATATATTCACTGCACCCTGTAT
>NC_068983.1:68490949-68494147 GCF_001194135.2 Octopus bimaculoides | reverse complement strand
CAGAGTTTCTACAGCTGAATGCCCTTCCTAACGCCAACCACTCAGAGAGTGTAGTGGGTGCTTTTACGTGCCACCGGCACGAAGGCCAGTCAGGCGGTACTGGCAACGGCCATGCTCAAAATGGTGTATTTTATGTGCCACCCGCACAAGAGCCAGTCCAGGGGCACTGGCAACGATCTCGCTCGAAAATCCTATGAAGGCCAGTCAGGCGGTACTGGCAACGGCCATGCCCAAATTACCAATAGATGGACAGACAGACAGACAGACAGATAGATAGATAGATAGATAGATAGATAGATAGATAGATAGATAGATAGATAAATAGATACATACATACATACATACATACATACAAACATACGTACACACATACACATATACATACATACATAATATACATATATACATACACATGCACACATAAATACACACACACACACACATGTGCATGCACATGCAGTCATAGAAAGTTACAGATACTATGAAAATATATAAATATCAACCTTTATAGGGCAAGAAGCATTAACAACAATAACAGCAACATCAAGCACAAACACAAGCCAAACTGAAGGAACGAAGACGCTATGTTAAGTTTAGATAGATAGATATTAATTTGGTTTCACTGATTTGCTCAATCCCTGATTAGATAAGGACTTCCTTGCCTTTGGGGGTTGTAGAGCAAATCATCTATTTTTATTTCTAGTTTAGATTAAGGGTTTCTCGTGTATACTTGATATGATGTAGTGTGTGGATATTGAAAGTCGGTGAGGAAGGAAAAGAGAGAATATGGATAAAGACATTGAAATGGGTGGGGATTCATAATGCACCAGCAAGGAGAGGAGGATGACATGTGGTGGATATGACTAGATGCGATGTTGCTTGGAATATATCACAGGTAAAGAGTTACTTGACTCTTTCCATGGTATAGCTTCACTTCAAATATGTTTTACAATGAAAGCATCAATTGCTTATTAGCCATTGTAGCTAATAAAGTCATTGTTTGTGTGTTTGTTATTGTTATTGCTGCTGTGTAGACTCTAGTTCAGCTCTGATCAAACAGACCTATGATTAAATGCATTCCAATTATGATCATCCCATTATTTATTCATATTTTTCTTTGCCATGAGATGACTTCAATATGAAGATACCTACCAACCTACCTACCTACCTACCTACCTAACTACCTACTTACCTACCTACCTACCTACCTACCTACCTACCAACCTACCTATCTACCAACCTACCTACCTACCTACCTACCTACCTACCACGATACACACATACATATCACATGGTTCAAGGTTTCAATCCCACTGCATAGCACCTTGGACAAGTGTCGTCTAGCATTGCTTCAGGCTGACCAAAACCTTGTGAGTGGATTTGGTAGACAGAAACTGAGAGAAGCCTGTCTTATATATATATGTATATATATATGTATATATCTATGTGTTTTTGTGTCTGTGTTTGTCTCCCCCCCCCATCACCACTTGACAACCAGTGTTTATGTCCCATAACTTAGTGGTCCAGCAAAAGAGACCGATAGAATAAGTATTAGGCTTTAAAAAAATAAGTCCTGGGATTGATTTATTTGACTAAAACCCTTCAAGGCGGTGCTCCAGCATGGCTACAATCAAAATGACTGAAACAAGGAAAAGAATAAAAGAAAAGAATACATACATACATACATACATACATACGTACATACATACATACATGCCAGCATGGACTATGGATATTAAATGATGATTATGATGATGATGATGAAGATGATGATGATGATGATGATGATGATGGTGATGATGATGATGATAAGTGTTTTAAAAAATATTCAATAGGTGCAGGAGTGGCTGTGTGGTAAGTAGCTTGCTTACCAACCACATGGTTCCGGGTTCAGTCCCACTGCGTGGCACCTTGGGCAAGTGTCTTCTACTATAGCCTCGGGCCGACCAAAGCCTTGTGAGTCGATTTGGTAGATGGAAACTAAAAGAAGCCCGTCGTATATATGTATACATATATGTGTATGTGTGTTTGTGTGTCTGTGTTTGTCCCCCTAGCATTGCTTGACAACCGATGCTGGTGTGTTTATGTCTCCGTCACTTAGCGGTTCGGCAAAAGAGACCAATAGAATAAGTACTAGGCTTACAAAGAATAAGTCCTGGGGTCGATTTGCTTGACTAAAGGTGGTGCTCCAGCATGGCCGCAGTCAAATGACTGAAACAAGTAAAAGAGTAAAATAGGAGCATGTATGATTGTGTGATTAAGAAGGTTGTTTCCCAGCTATGAGGCCTTGAGTTCAGTCCCTAGTGCAGCACCTTGGACAAGTGTATTCTACTATAGCTTCAGGCCAATCAAATCCTTGAGAGTGGATGTAGTGAATGGAAACTGAAAGAAGCCCATCATAAATATATATATGTATATATATATATAGATATCTATGTGTGCTTGTTACCCACTACCATTTGATAACTGGTATTGGTTTGTTTATGTCCCCATAACTTAACAATTCAGCAAAATGAGATCAACAAGATAAGTACCAGGTATAAAAAAAGATTAAGTAAATAAGTGCTGGGATCGATTTGTTCAATTAAACCCTTCAAGGCAGTGCCCCAGCATGGCTGCAGTCCAATGACTGAAACAAGTTAGAGACGAAAGACAAAACAAAAAAGTGAATGACTTCTAATTCATTACAAAAATTCAATATTAAAGCAAGTGATTTGGCATACAATTCAGTTTTGATGCTGGACAGACACAATTTGCTTTGCATTTCAAATTCAAAGTTTGGATTAAGTAAAATGCTATTAATTCCTCATGTCATAAGTTTAGTTTCATAATACAAAATATTGTTGTCATGTAACAGAAACTGTTCTGCCTCTGCTACTATTACAGAATGAGGAGTGCACATCAGTGGGTTTATATTGTGTGTATGCATGCGTATGCATGAGTGTGTGCACGTGTATGTGTGTGTGTGTGTGTGTGCTTGTGTGCGCAGGTGCGTGCGTGCGTGCATGTATGTGCATGTGTGTGTGTGTGTGTGTGTGTGTGTGTGTGTGTGTGTGTGTTTATACATGAGATTGAGAAAAGAAGCTAAGATAGATACAAAGCCTCACTTTGGAGAAGGTTGGCTGTAGTTAATTGTTTCAAGTTAAGTTATTTTCAAATTTATGGCTTTCTTTTTCAAAAAAATAAAAACATTAACGG
>NC_068983.1:68487762-68489863 GCF_001194135.2 Octopus bimaculoides | reverse complement strand
ATATATATATATATATATATATATATATATACATACACACACACATATATACACGTATATACATATACATACATACATATATATATATATATATATATATACATATATAGTTATTTATATACATATATACATATATTATTCAAAGTGTACAGTATTATATATCCATTACAGCCGATCTTACAAATCGGTTTTGCATTAGGGATTCAACAGAGTGTTAGGTAACAATCTGATTATGTAACTTTGCATTCATCAGAGGTAGCTGTTATGGAATGAAATATGGCCATCATCATCCTCATCATTTAACATCCATTGTCCATGCCGGCATAGGTTGGATGGTTTGACCAGGGCTGGCAAGCTGGGGAGCTTCGCTAGACTCCAGTCTGATTTGACATGGTCTCTACTGCTGGATGCCCTTCCTAACACCAACCACTGTACAGAGTGTGCTAGGTGCTTTTACATGGCACCACACGGGCACTTTTATGTTGTGTCATACGGACACTTTTATGTGACCCCAAATGGGTGCTTTTATGTGGCACCACACAGGCGCTTTTACATGGCACTGCATGGGTGCTTTACAATACCAGAGAGATTGTTCTTAACACTTCTACTGCAGAGTATAGGTCTTCTTGAGTATGGCAAGGCACCAGGCATTATTCATGTGTGTGTGTGTGTGTGTGTGTGTGTGTGTGTGTGTGAGAAAAACTTGTCACATGAAATTAATTTTCCCATTGATTTTCATGTTATAAAGTGATAATGTATTGCAATGGATATTTTTGTTTTTGAGAAATATAGACAATAACAACAGCAACAAATAAGCAGCAACAAATAGGCACTTTTAAGCATGAAAATAACAATTTCTAAATATATACGGTACAATATGAAAACATAAAAACATTTGAAGAAAAATTCACCCAGGGAATAAATAAGAACCATAATATTGTAATAGGGTATCACAAAAGCTGTTGACTACTGTGTGAGGGATGGTGGTGGTAGCAGATGGAGAGGTGCTGGGAGGATAAGAGGCACTATTCTCTATCTTATTGTTTATCATCATCAACGTCTACTTGAAGGGCAAAAAACTTACCCAAAATTGTTTGATGTTTATGGGATGTCAATACTTTGTACAGCTCTGTGTAGAAACTGAGCTCATTGTAAGCTCCTTTTGGAATTTTCATGCTACATTCATGGTTAGATTTGTTATCAGCAAAGACTTGCAGACCTTACTCTATAAATTCCAACCTTTTAGTAATATTTTTTTGCAGTTAGTTTAAGTTTGTAGAATTTCTGTATTCTCACCTGTATTTTCAACTTATTCTTGTTCTAACAGCATCAGCTCCTTGTTAAATAAACATTATCTATGAGATACTAACAACTCAATCTCGCGTCATCTGTTATAATTTCTTCAAACCTACATGAATTGCAAGTATCACAATATCTTTTCGAATTTGATGCAGACTTTCTGTTTGTGGAAAAATTGTAAAGTCATGGATACAGTCTAGCCAAATATTTTTCCAAGTACTGTTCAAATTGAAGGTTTCCCTTCATCTCATGGCTCAGCTATGTTACGTACAACATCAATTATGTCAAACTTCTTCCAGAAGTCTCTAATTGTAGGTTTATCCTCCTGTTAATTGCTTTCATAAGTTGTTTGAAAGCTCGGATCTTTCTGATTTGGCGGGCACCATTTTTTATTTACGTTTTATTCAGTGTGTTTTCTACCGAAACACTTTAAAGCTTCGTATACTTGTATATTTTGTCTTATAGAACAGACAAAAATTTTTATATTCGAAGTTATCTCATGTTAAAAGTTGTATTTCGGTAATTTCAACCAATCACTGACGTCTATTGAGGTGAAAACAATTACTGCTGTGGATTGTCAACAAAACGTTGTGCAGTGTAATGGGATCTTTTCCCTTGAATAAAAATTAGTGCCGTTGTTTGTCAGCAACAACTATCAGTGGTACTGTTATTTATGACATCGTTCATGCGTTTGTACTGGTTTTAGCTTTAGGGTTTTAGGGTTAGGGTTCGGGTTCGGGTTTTAGAGTTAGGGTTAGGGTTTTAGGGTTAGGGTTAGGGTTAGGGTTTTAGGGTTAGGGTT
>NC_068983.1:68481686-68485925 GCF_001194135.2 Octopus bimaculoides | reverse complement strand
CATAAAAGACACCATTTCGAGCGTGGCCGTTTTCGTGCGGGTGACACGTAAAAGCACCCACTACACTCTCTGAGTGGTTGGCGTTAGGAAGGGCATCCAGCTGTAGAAACTCTGCCAAATTAGATTGGAGCCTGGTGTTGCCATCCGGTTTCACCAGTCCTCAATCAAATCATCCAACCCATGCTAGCATGGAAAGCGGACGTTAAACGACGACGATGATGATGATGATATATATAACTCAAAACTTTGTACCAGTTTAATGTCATGCTCAAATATTTTCTTGTTTTGTTTTACTTTTACTTTCCTGCTTGTTGTTGTAGTTGTTGTTGTCATTGATTAGCCCCAGGCAGTCAAACAGTTATGATTAAAGGCATTCCAGCCATGATTAGCTTCTAGTTTGCTTTAATTCTTGTGTTTTTATTTATTTATTTGCGTTTTATGCAGGCATAGTGTGTGTAGAATCACATTACCTAATGCATCTACCTCTACCTTAACCCCCTGTCTCACTACTTATACCAACAATAGTAAAACTCATGAGATAATAGCTTATCTCTACTAAGATTTGTGAATTCATTTATGCTCCAAAGAAATCATTATATTTACTCAATGAAAATGAAGAGCTGTATGCAACAAATGTAAACTCATAAGAAAACTTAATCACACCTATGAAAGCATTGCTAAAAATAAATGGAACTTAGAATTTCTGTGTTTGAGTTTCCAGTTGTTCCATCAGTTGAACTACCAGGTTTATTGAATTAGAATGTATGGGTTTGAATATTTCGCAGAGATATGTACTCTTGATATAATTCTTCACAGCTGGAATCAGCATGACACTGTATTATAAAGCCAGAACATAGAATCGTAGTTACAATCCATCTGATAGGCTTCTATTCAGTTTCTTTCTACCCAATTTCATTCACAAGATATGGGTTAATTTGAGGTTATGCAGTGGAATCAATCTCAGGATCTCATGATTGTGAAGTGTATTTCTTAACCATTTTGCCTACTACAACTACAATGTTTGTAATCAGTGTATGTGTAATAGTGTATGTGTTTTGTTTAAATGCCCATTTGCCACAGGATAGCATCCGGGGAGGGCTCCCTACATGACACTGACTGCAGGGAGCTTTCCTTGGATAATATTTGACAGCAAATGGGCGTTTAAGCAAAACATATTGTGTATGTGTGACCAATAATTTTACATTACTACAGCTGATTTAAATTTGTAAATTAAAATTTATTTAGTCTTCTTGATTATCTTCACCAGCCCTATGCATACAGGGAGTGGTATAAGATAGTGGCAAATGCCTAGCATGTCAAAACTGATTATCTGGTTTCAATTCACAATTGGGACTCTTACTGTTCACCTACAAGTAATGCTCTTTGGGAGTAAAATGACTGTCAAAACTGTCCTGCCTATAAATCAATATTAGTTGTTAGAGTAAATGGAGAACCTAAACTTCAACAGTTTTAATTGTAGTTATCATTTTATGCTTCAGGATATTTTTTCTTTTGTAACTGATTAGTCAGGAAAGAGTAGAGTACATAACCTTACCACTTTTTTTTGTATGAGCCTCAGAGACTGGAGAGAGAAAGTTATACTCAAACCAGAGATTAGGTTAAAATGTTTGCAACAGAATAAAATTCACTAAAGGAACTCAAGGACTATATTAGAGGTGTTAAACTGGGAAAGGGTTAAATTTACCATCTGAGAACACAAAATGCTAACAGCCTGAACAAATACAACAAAACATCCTGTCTAACACTGTAACAATTCCATCAATCCACTCTGGACCGGCCAATCCATTTCCCTGGATTGGCATATCCATTGGTATGGACTTTATTTTATCAAGCCTGATAGAATGAAGATAAAGCTGACATTGGTATGATTTAAATTGAGAGTACAGAGAGCTGGAACAAATAAATCAAGTTTTTTTTTTTTTTTTAATATTCTAGAAGTTCTGTGGAGGTGCAATGGCCCAGTGGTTAGGGCAGCAAACTCGCAGTTGTAAGATCATGGTTTCGATTCCCAGAATGGGTGTTGTAAGTGTTTATTGAGCGAAAACACCTAAAGCTCCACAAGGCTCCGGCAGGGGATGGTGGCAAACCCTACTGAACTCTTTCACCACGAGTTTCTCTCACTCTATCTTCCTGTTTCTGTTGTACCTGTATTTCAAAGAGCCAGCCTTGTCATAATCTGTGTCACGTTGAATCTCCCCTCAAGAACTATGTTAAGGGTACATGTGTCTGTGGAGTGCTCAGCCACTTGCATGTTAATTTCACGAGCAGGCTGTTCCATTGATTGGATCAACTGGAACCCTCGTTGTCGTAACCAACGGAGTGCCAGTCATTCACTCTAGAAGTTCTACTAATTTGCCATCTTGTAATATTGGATGGAATAGCACAAAAGAAAAAAAAAGGGGGTGGATAGGAGAGAAACTTAAGTATGATAGCATAGATTTGGATGAGGTCACTCATGGTTTAGAAATGGAATCATGACTGCTATCTGAGCTAATGAGAGCGTTTCTAAGGGGTTGCTGAACTTACAAGAAATTGCTACCAAATAGCCCTAAAATCACACCCTACCATCTTAGAAAGAGTAGTGTTATATAATAAGAAAAAGATGGGATGGCCATAGCTGGAATGCTTTGACTATCGCTCTGCTTGATCAGAAACAAGAGCAAATTTCTCTCACATGCTTAAAATCATAAGAATCAAGGATATTCTTTTGTTGGGAGGATGAACCTAGTTCAGAAAACATTTTAGGAAACAAATACCAGATGAAGTGTTATTATGAGATGACACACATCAACATCATCATCTCCATTGCGTTTACTTCCTGAAGACAAGACAAAACTTTCGACTCAAACAGCCTTATGAAATATTGATTTGACAATCCTTCCATTTGATTCTAAATCAGTCATAAGGAACCTGCAGCCCACAGAATCTTCTGAGTAGCATGCCTAATGAAAAATTACCATTTCTTAATAATGTACCATGTTTGATGACGAGTCATGTTTCATGAAGCCTGCTTCTCAAGAAAAGGTTGCATGCCTGTGACCAAAAACATTCAAACCATGGGCCATTCAATTTTTTTTTTTAATCCTGGAATGGATTAAATTGGACTTCATTGTACGTTGTGTTCTCATTTATTATTTTTTTTTAAAGATAGCTGAGCATGGTTGGAAGCACATTTTGTTACTATTTCTAGCAGATCAGCTGACTGTAGATATGTGTTCTCTTGTTGGATTAACAGATAATGTTGAGTGGTAATAGGGGTAGTGGTGGTGCTGAGGACAGAGATAACAATGCTGAAGATGAAGCTGATGAGGATGATGATGAGGATGATGAGGATGATGATGAGGATGATGATGATGATGATGATAACATTTATGAAGCTGATGTTTTGTCGGTGAGAACAAAATGCTCATGATACCAGTGCTGACGCCAACACTATTGATAATGATGACGGTGGTGGTGGAGGTGTTAAGTATAGGTTGTGTTGGTATTGTTGGTGTTGCTGGTGGTGGTACTGATATTGATGAGGTTGGTGCTGGTTGTGTTGATATTGGTGTTGTTGGTAACGTTGTTGTTGTTGACGGTGGTGGTGGTAATAGTAATGGTGGTGATGCTGGTGGTGCTGGTGGTAGTGGCAATAATGGTGTCACTTAAAAAGAACTAAGAAGAACACTTTAGGTAATGTAGTCCAAGATATTTTTTAAAAAAACATGATGGCCATGGTTGGACTGTCTTTGAGCATAGGTCTGCTCAATCAAGGTTGAACCAGGGCTAAAGAACAACCACTATCTCCACATATACTGTAGTCAGTATCATTACCAATACAACCATCACCTTTTCCATCAGCACTACTACTGCTACTATCACCACTGCCTCAATCACCACCGCCACCACCACCACCAACAACAACAACACCACCACTACTGACACTACCATCACTATCACTGCTATCACATGTCCCTAACACCTCAGACTCAGCTGCCAACAAACAACATCTGATGTCTCTTAAATGATTCAGCTGATTTCTTACCTCACCTGATCACATCACACACAAACAGACATCCACACACCCACACATACAGACAGAGGTACATGCACACAATATGCACAAACAGCTAGATAACTGATCACTATAAATTTGCACCATCACTGCACACACACACACACACACACTTGTACATTTATGCATGCTTATATATATATATATATATATATATATAT
>NC_068983.1:68469890-68481549 GCF_001194135.2 Octopus bimaculoides | reverse complement strand
TATATATATATCACATTATACATATATATTATACATAGGTGTAAATATGCAAAAATATACAAATGCATACACACATTTAAAAATATTTATGTATTCAAAAACACACACAATACCACACATAAAATAATACACATTAAAAGTAGCACACATTAGAACTTCCACACACACACATTCACATATAAACACAATTCAAACACTCATTCTTGAAAGCATAAACACATCCCTATACACACGTACCAACATGATGGATGTTTTGCAGGGGTTGGGGTTTTTTTGACAGTAAGCTTTCCAGTTGTTTAATTAACTAAATTACCTGAATTACTCATTAAATTATAATGTAAATGGATGAGTATTTCACAGATATGTGTTCTGCTAATGTAATCCTGAAGTAAACTCAACATGTGTGTGAGGTGTGATGCTTTGACTTACTGGAATGGTCCACCTGATAACTTCCTCATTGTTTCTTTCCATTGTCTCAGTTTCACTCATAAGGTTTGGGTTGACCTAAATCAAAGATAGATTTACCCTAATATCACTTTAAAGGGGTAAAAACTCCTTTGGATCATGAACAACCATGGGATTGCACTTAGAAAGTTACTCTCCGGGGTACAACTCTAGGCAAGGTTGTTTATGGAAGACCAGCAGTTGCCCATGCATACCAGCCTCTCTTCTCCACACCACTGATGTTATTCAAGGGAAAAGCAAAGGCCGATACAGCTTGGCACCAGTGATGTCACAACTCATTTCTACAGCTGAGTGACCTGGAGCAATGTGAAATAAAGTATCTTGCTCAAGAACACAACACACAGCCCAGTCCGGGAATCAAACTCACTACTTCATGATTGTGAGCCCAGTGTTCTAACCACTGAGCCATGCACCTTCATAAAAAACATCAATTAAATTAACATTGCCAGTGAGATCAAACCCAAGGTCTTATGACTAAAAAGTGGATTTTGTAACCATTCAGCTTGCCTGCATTCATATGCTAACTCTCTTGCATACGCACACGCATGCATGCATGCACGTACACACGCACACACTCACAAAGATATAGCAGCCGAAACAGTTGTCATGCTTCAAACAACTTACAAGGATGCTGCCATGAGCAAAACACATTTACAAATAGTTTCCACACTTTAGGAATGGTCACTTCTCACTTGAAAACCAATCATATTCAGGGGGACCATCAATGCAAACATCACGAAATTTCATGAACTGATCATGGAGAACCATTGATGAACAGTTGTCCTGGAGATCCTGCGAAGGAATTTTGAGTGAGGAATAGCTAATGAAAAGAGTTACAGCAAAATTTGTGCCTAACTTGCTCATGGAAAATCAAAAGCATTCACAACTTAATGCGTGTTGTGGACTGAAAGAAGTTGATCCATACCTTTCTTGTCCCCCCAATGAAAAATGTCCTTAAAGGTAAATGTTTTGCAGATGTGAAAGAGGTGAAGACAAAAATGATGTCAGTGTTAAAAGGCATCACTTTGCAAGAGTTCCAGGACTGCTTTGAACAGTGGAAAATGTGTCTAGACCAATGCATTGCTTCAAAAGGAGAATACTTTGAAGGCAATAAAAGTGTAAACATGTAAAACTAAGAGAATAAAATAATATTGCCAATTTCCTGTGTCCTTTGGGTGCCCCTTTTTATACTCAATATAGATAGTTTGGTGGTGTTTGGGAACAACTTTGTTTTCCATGTTAGGCATGTAAACTGCCACAAAAGTTGGCCTAAGTGAGGAAGTGATAGTCACACTGTCTCTCTGGGTACATAGATTGTATTGTGGTCTAAAGAAGATTACTTCACTTATGCAAGTCACTAAAAATCTTTTAATTATATTTCCTGTTATAGTGGGTACATATTATTTAGGATTGTGTTGACAGTTTCCATCACTAGGATGTCTGTAAAAAGACTTTTAATGCCATGATGAAAAGGTTCCCAACTGTATTTGTTCCACGTAGAATTTTGAGAAATTCTTCACATGATTTTTATACTGTTATTTTATAATGATACTTTGTTATTACAAAGTAATTTTGCTTTGCTATTTGTGGGTATGTTGATATGAGAGGTTAGGGGTTGAAGATGAAGATGTTTATTTTGCTTGTGTTCTATCACACACACACACACACACACACACACACACACACACACACACACACACACACACACACACACACACACACACACACACACACACACACACACACACACATACACACACACACATACACACACACTTGCATGTCTGTATGTATTAGTGTCTCTATGTATGATCATGTCTCTGACTCTGTTTGTGTGTGTGTGTGCATTGTTCTTCAAACCTATAATAATGTATAATAAAAAAAATAAATTGAAATCTACCTTTAAATCTAAAGCACATGCATAACAAAAAATGGTTATAGAAATTGGAACAACTGATACTAGAGTCTTGAGTAAACAAAAACAATGAAGAAAAAAGTTATATTCTGTTATTTATGTTATGGATGTTGCCTGCGTTTTGTTCTAGATTTCACCTAGATTTTGTGACATATAAATAGATCAGTTGTCAGATAGGGGATTGTTTATGTTTTTATTACGACTGGACTATGATGCTCATGTGTGTGTGTGTGTGTGTGTGTGTAGGGAGAGAGGGAGAGAGAGGAGATACACAGATACACATATTTACACATGCATATATATAAATACACACACACATGCATGCATACATATATATAAGAATGTATATATGTATGTATTTATGTATAGGTGCAAATGTGGCTGTATGGTAAAGAAGCTGGTTTCCCGACCTCTTGATTTGGGTTCAGTCCCATGGTGCAGCACCTTGGGCAAGTGTCTTCTGCTATAGCCCCAGGCTAGCCAAAGCTGTGTGTGTGTCTGTGTGTGTGTGAGAGAGAGAGAGAGAGACTTTAAAAATATGATGCCACACAGTGGGACTGAACAAACCATCACTTGCAAGCAAGTATGATTTTTTAGCATTCAATATGTAATACAATGTGTTAGGTCACAGGAAAGGTTGCAATCACTGATTCTGCTGAGTAGGTCTTCAGTGCTGCTGCAGGAATCTGGAGACACCTCTATTAATGGGAATTTGATCGCCGAGAGAAAATATAACAATCTGTAATTGTTGGATATGTTGTCAGTACCAGTAGCAGGTTTAGAATTAGAACCAGAGTTGTTGTTACCATTAACTGTATTCCTAGGAGAGTTTGTTGTTACTATTATTCCCTCATTCTCATCTGATTTGAGTAAAACCTTTTAACAATTTCAGATAGGCATTCAATATCATTGATCTTCTTAAGGCAGTGAGCTGGCAGGATTGTTAGCACATCAGGGAAACTGCTTAGTGGCATTTCATCCGTCTTTAAGCTTCTGAGTTCAAATCCCTCAAAGTCAACTTTCATCCTTTCATCCTCTTGGGGTCATAAAATTAAGTATCAGTTGACAAGGTCAATGTAATTGACTTACCCACTCCCCTGAAATTGTTGGTCCTGTGCCAAAATTTGAAACCAATATTATTGAACTTCTTGTATATGGCATACTTCAGTGATAATGCTAAAACAGATGTTTCCTCCATGTTCTATTGTATTGCATCATATGTTCTAGTGGCTGTTTCTGTATTTGTATTTTCATTTTGTATATCTGTGTTGAAATTGTAATAATTCCATCAATGCTGTCAGAGTATCTCCACTTCTCTTAGTGAAATTGGTGTTAGTGTTTCATAAATTTTTGTTTGTTGCAGAAATTGTTGTTTACCATTGATTAAATAATGGTGGTTACACTGAATAACATAGAAGAATATTTCCACCTCCAATGGAGTGAGGATGCATTTAATTTCATGGAGTAAGATTCTTGTTCTTATAATCTTCTTGGCTAATCTCTACATAAATTTCCTTTTTTTGCATTTAGTAGTATTGCATGCTTTAATTTTTTAGCTTGGTATTTTATGAGATTGATCTTGTTTACACTAAATTGATGGGGATTATGTTCAGTCTGGAAGAGATGCAGCTTTTTTATGAACTGACATTGAATAGTTATTTTTATCTTAAAACATGAAAATACAGTGCTTTGCAGTTCTCTGTTTTCTTGGCTAAAACTTCCTATCTTTATTTTCTTTTTAATGTATTTTGAAGAATTTCAATCTGAAACGGTATGTTGATACCAAAATTGTTACATTTTAGAAGAATTCTATTTCTAAAATCTCTTATGGGGGATATGCCATATAACAGACCTATCCATCTTTCTGCCACCTTGTCCTTACAAAGTTACCATGTTTTGTTTGAGTATGAAATCTTCCATATTCAGTAGTTGACATTAAAAGTGGTGTTTGTGTTTGCCACATTTATCAATGGTTAAACCTAACAACACTATCATCTAGAATCACATTAACTCAACAGATCTATGCCACCCTTGGTCCACATGAGCATTGATTTTCAGGGTCTATTACCTTCATCATGTAGTAACAAATCTTTGATTGTTTTCAATGAATATTCCCATTTTTCATTTACTTTTGATAAAATAAGGTACTAATCAAATACTGAGATTGATTCAATCAACTAATTCCTCTTCGTAAGATTGTAAGCTTTGTGTGTAAATTAGAAATTATTATTATAAGGCGCAGGAGTGGCTGTGTGGTAAGTAGCTTGCCTACCAACCACATTGTTCCGGGTTCAGTCCCACTGCGTGGCATCTTGGGCAAGTGTCTTCTACTATAGCCTCGGGCCAACCAAAGCCTTGTGAGTGGATTTGGTAGACGGAAACTGAAAGAAGCCCGTCGTATATATATATATATATATATATATATATATATGTATGTGTGTTTGTGTGTCTGTGTTTGTCCCCCCATCATCGCTTGACAACCAATGCTGGTGTGTTTACGTTCCCGTAACTTAGCGGTTCGGCAAAAAGAGATCGATAGAATAAGTACTAGGCTTACAAAGAATAAGTCCTGGGGTCGATTTTCTCAACTAAAAGCAGTGCTCCAGCATGGCCGCAGTCAAATGACTGAAACAAGTAAAAGAGTAAAAGAGGAATAAGGGCAATGAAAGGGTTGAGATGGTACAATCATTAGCATGCTGGACAAAATGCTTAGTAACATTTTCATTTGTCTTTACATTGGGAGTTCAAATGCCACCAAAGTTGACTTTGCTTTTCATCCTTTCAAGATTAATAAAATAAATACCAGTTAAACACTTGGGATCAATGTGATCAACTAACCACCTCTCCCCAAATTTATAGTGGAAAGGATTACAAGGACAAAGGAACAACAGAATCATTAGAATGTCAAACAAAATGTTTTGTGGTATTTTTTCCGGCTCTCTGCTTTCTGAGTTCAAATCCTGCTGAGGCTGTCTTTGTTATCATCTCTCCTGGGTCGATGAAGTACTGGGGTTTAATTACTCAACTAATCCCTTTCCACCTATGCTAGAAGCAATCATATGATTACACTAGAGAATATTGGTATTTTGATAATACAGATAATATATGTATGTACTTTTATTTTTGTGGGGTAGAGGAGAAGAATGTAACAATGTTATCATATAAATAATGTTATATCATAATAGCAATAGAAGCATTGTATCTCTATGAGATATTACAATTTGTACCTCCTACTGCTACTATAAATTCTCTTGTAAACTACTAATTGAATAGTTTACCAGGTGATATCCATGGAAATTTTAGTAAATTAAAGCGTGATTTAAATTTCTTTCACCTGGGGTTATTCACACCTCACATGTGTGTACAATCCCATGCTCATATAAACACATTTGCAGTTATGTACACAAAACACACACACACACACACACACACACACACATACACACACATACACACAGACATACACACACACACACATACACACAGACATACACACACACACACACACACACACAGATGCATACAAATACATATATATATACAAAATGCATAAGTCATACATACAATACCTACTTTATATGTAAACGTATGCACACAGTTGGGTACATACACTAATACACTTGACATGCACACACATCTACACATGTGCACACCCACACAACAGTGAGTAGGTAAGGAGATATTATTAGACAACCACAGAGATACTGAGATAAGATTTGTAATTTGATAAACATTATATATTTATTTTTTAATGTGTGCGTGTGTGTGTGTGTATATGTGTGTGAGTGTGTGTGCACATACATACATACATGCATACATACATACATACATGCATGCATACATATATATGCCAGCATGGAAAGTGGGCATATGATGATTATGATAATGAAGACGTGTGTGTGTGTATATGTATGTGTGTGTGTGTGTGTTTGTGTGTGTGTGTTTTATTAGCAATCAGCAGAAGTTACAGTGTCTCAAGGGCCAAGAGTTTCGTTCTATTTCTCTGTTTGCATCATCAAACCTATAGATGTGTAAGTATGTGTGTGTATGTGTATCTATGTGTGTGTGTGTGCATGTGTGTGTGTGTGTGCATATATATATATATATATATATATATATAAATCTGGATTTGTTCTTCATTTTGTCTTGTAATGTTTTATTACTGATAATGGATGGTGTAGTGGAAGAGTGTGAGAGGCTGTGAGCATGGGTGTAGGTGTAGGTGTTGCAGTTGGGGTGAGCAGAGGAATGAACTGATGACAGGTCCTGTTTTGTTAGTTAGTAATACTGTACTGAAACCTCTTTCAATGAGAAATCTCCAATTACTATCTGTATCCAAACATAGGGATACTTCAGTTCATCTCTCTCTGTGTCTCTCTTTTTTCACCTCTTCCTCATCACCTTTAGCATGGTTTTTGTCATAACAGCCTTGTCATTATCAAGCAAGAAGCAAGGGAGGTGTGAAAGGAAAAAAAGAAGGGGAGAGAAAAAGTAGAGAGAAAGAGAGAGATAGAGAAAGTGGGGAAGAAAAGGAAAATAGATAGATAGATAGAGAGAGAGAGAGAGAGAGAGAGAGTGAAAGAGAGAGAGTTACATTTGTTTCTTTGAGAAGGACCATTCACTTTCAATGGCTCTGTCACTCTAGCTGTAAAACAGAAACAGAAAAGAATATACAGAAACTAATGTTTTACTGAGACCACTCTGTAGAGGTGTCAAAAGAACTGACAGTGCAACCACATTGTTGATGCTTCTAAAATAGAGCAAGCCCACAAAAGTACAGGAACTTAGTACAATATAATGTGACAAATATGTGTCAATTACAAAGTGTGGACAATATTTACACTGTTGTAAGGCAGTGAGCTGGCAGAATCGTTAGCATGCCGGGCGAAATGCTTAGTGGTATTTCATCTGTTTATACATTCTGAGTTCAAATTCTGCCGAGGTCAACTTTGCCTTTCACCCTTTCAGGGTCGATAAATTAAATACCAGTTGCATACTGGGTTGATCTAATCGACTGGCCCCTTCCACAAAAAATTCGCGCCTTGTGCCTAGAGTAGAAAAGAATATTTACACTGGTCTGCTGATGTGGACTTTGCCTTTCATTATTTCAGGGTCAATAAAATAAGTACCAGTTGAACACTGGGGTCAATCTAATTGACTTATCTGCTTCCCTGAAATTGCAGGCTTTGTGCTAAAAGTTGAAACCAATATTTACACTGGTGAGTTCTTACTGGTCTATTGTAGACTGAGATTTTGAAAATGATATATCTTGGTCATAACAGGATTCAATCAGCAAAATTCTTTTATTCATGGATGATTAGAAACAAAGGAAACAAAATGACTCTCATTTTACAACTATCTCTTGTCTCATCATCATGTGATAGTTGCAAAATGAGCATCACCATCATACATCCTTTGTTTTAACCTTCCATGAAAACATGTCCAGCCATGAGGAAACATTACTTTGCTTGGAGACGGGAGAGGATTAGTAACAGGAAGAGGATCTAGCCATTCTGTTTGACCCGTGTAAGCTTGGAAAAGTGGATGTTAAAGTGATGATTATGATGAACAGCATATGTTTTTTTTTAATCATTTTTTATTTAAAACTAACAGTGTAAATTTATTCCAGTCCAACATTATATATATATATATATATATATATATATATATATGTAGTTGAAATTTATAGAAAATAAAAGCGGAAGACAGGTGTATGAACACCAAGCAAGTGCATTAGTTTGATGCTTGGGAAAACAAAAAAGTCTTTTACATTTCAAACCTATGCTCTTCAACAGAAAGGAATAAGAGAAAATAAACAGAGAGAGAATGAAAAAAACTCGTAGAGTTCAGTGGTCCAACTACTTTCGAGATAGCGGGCTGTTTGATTTGAGAATGGTTCAGTTGCCATTTCAAGTTGGTGAGACAGCTGAGTAGAGCAGGCATGGACAACCATTTTCAAGAAGTGGGCTGGAAGAGACATGGCTCACCATAGGTTGGGCCACACTACTAACAATATTCAAGGTATTTTTTCATTAGACATACCATTCAGAAAGTTACAAAGGTTGAAGTTTGTTCCTGACTGCTATGGAGACTTCCTCCTAGACCTTGGCATTGTGAGATCCTCTCTTGTTGGCTCAGATGTTTCTCTTGCAGATGTTCAAACCAAACATCATTCGCATTGTTTCAGTAATCATATCTACGTACAACAAATTTATGAATAACACAGTTTTCGACACAACCAAGTATTAAAATACATTTTCTTAAGGCTAAATGTTTACAAATCTGCAGCATTTAGAGATACCTCTCATTACTCTCATAACGACTAGCATGTGTTAGATGTGTAATATTAAAATACAGAGGGCCGTGACATGTGAAGGCATGTGGCTAAGTGGTTAGGGGTATTCAGCTCAAAATTGTAAGGTTATAAGTTCGATTCTTGGTGGAACATTGTGTTCTTGAGCAAATCAATTTTTTTCACATTATCCCAGTCCACTCGGATTGCAAAAACAAGTTGTACCTGTATTTCAAAAGGCCTGCCTTGTCACATTCTGTGCCACATGGAATCTCTCTAAGAACTACGTTAAGGATATGCATGTTTGTGGAGCATTCAGCCACTTGCACTTTAATTTCATGAGCAGGCTGTTCCATTGATCAGATTAACTGAAACACTAGTCATTATAACTGACGAAGTGCCACTTGATTGTTGCTGTTGACACACTAACTTTTCTCAGCTGACTTGGTAGAAGCCCACAAGATTATCCACCATCTTTCCAATAACAACTTTGGTCACCTTTTTGAAATCATTATCTCTACCACCCATGGACATGCTTATAAAATAAAATAAAAATGTGCAGCATCCATTACTTACAGCAATGTTTTATTGTGCTCAGCATTGTCAAAGCACGGAATAAATTATGTGCTGGTTATTCGCTATCAGGACATTGCATCCTTCAAAAATTCCCTGCTTCCTGAAATTTATCAACATTACTCCTGACTCTTTTACTGTTCACTTTTCTCTTTTCTTTTGTGTTCTATTTTGTATACAATGCATGTATTTCTAGCTTTTGTGGTCATCTTTCTTTATTTGATTTATGGCTGCTTTCTGTTCCCACTTTCACCCTTTTCCAACAAGTTGTAGTGCACCTGAACACTGTATATAATAAGCTCATTATATCTTTCATATCTAATACTTAGCACAAGTAAACAGATAAAATAGCTGCTGTAATTGATTCTTTTTTTTTTTTAGCTCCAGATCAACCCCGCTTAAGCAAACTTATTTTGAAAGGAATTTCAGGCTTGACAATCCAGTCTAATTTTTTCTTCTAGAAAGTGTTTCTAAGATAAAGATTATTTAGTTTGCTCTGTGTTTTAAAAAAGATGGTTGGGTACAATTTGAAAGAAATTTGACTGCTATTTCTAGCAGTCAAGCATCTAGTAAGCAATTCCCTTCCTGGCTTATTAGCTGGGTATTAAAAAACACTGGTGAGATAACTATACTGATGGGGATGTGTAATAAAAATGGATAAAATAAGCTGCTATTGTTTATGGAATGTAAGTGTTGTGAGTTAACAATGGAAGGTATCTGTGATAGATCATAGCAGAGAAAGAAACAATGATATCAGATCTGAGAAGAAGGCTAAAGTTCACAAAAACCGAATGAATGGTAATATGTTGTATTACAGAACTCTCCACTCATGCTAGTGTAGTGAAATGATGATGACCACCATGATGACAATTACTGGTTTTTGTTGTTCAGCCTGAAGTTTATCTTAGTTGAGCAGATCTATGTTCAAATGCTTTTCAACCATAGTCATCCCACCGAAAGCATACTGCATGTAGGACTAAATTATCCATTCTGTCTTTATTTTTTAAGACAATAGGATACAATTCACCTTATTCTCCTGACCTTGCTCCTTCAGACTACCATTTGTTTCGTAGTTTACAGAATCATTTGGGAGACATAACTTTTGCAAGCCAGGAGGAGGTCGAAACTGACATTTCAGAGTTCTTCGCTTTGAAGCCAAAAGAGTTTTACATTGATGGGATTAAAAAGCTTGTAAATAGATGGAAGGAAGTCATAGATAATCAGGGAAAGTACATTGATGATTAAATTTCAATTAAATATAACATTTGATCACTTGTTTTCTTTATTCAAAATTCGGACAGAACTTATGGGATTACCTGATATATATACCTACCTACAGTTTGTGTTTCACTCCTCTTTTTTTAGTGTAAGTCCGAAGAGCTCTTGGAACAAATTTATAGTGGAGGTGTGTAGAATAATTTGTGGATAAAGCTAATTCACACACATTTTTGTGAATGCATATATGTGACTACGTGATAGAGTGTATGGTTTGTTTGTTTGTATGTGTGTTTGTGTATGTGTGTGTGCATGTGCACTTGTGTGTGTATATAAAAAATATGTTTATATATATATATATATTTATATATTCATATATCCAAAGTCAAAGCATTATCAAAAGCTATAAAGATAACAAATTGTATGAAAATTATTGATAAATAAAAATAATTATAATAAAAAAGGAAAAAAACAAGAAACAAAACATTAATCTAACAAAACAGGTGTTGCTGTAATGCAAACAGAAAAAAAAAACTTCAAAAATTATTCTGAGGAACATTCTAGAAATGAAGAATGACAGAACAGAAAATCTGGAAGATTGGAAGTAGATAATATAAATTTGTTTTATGTTTTTTCTATTAAGTTTGAATTGTTTGGACAATGTGTTTAGCTTTCTTGTCTATTGGCACTGTGGTTGTAGAATAATGGTGGGTGAAGATTGTTGCTGCTTGACCCCCTAAGTTAGTTCTGGTCGAGCTGACCTATAGTCAAGGGCATTGAAACCATAACAACTTTTATCTTTTTTCCAGATATAGAGTAAGCAGGAATACATTATCCAATGTGTCTTCTTTTTAAGGTAGCAGGGTATGATTTGAGTGCAGTTAGACAACTATTTCTAGCAGGTCAAATGACACTCTCTCTCTACATACATGCATACATACATACATATAGATACATCATCATCATCATCATCATCATCATCATCGTTTAACGTCCGCTTTCCATGCTAGCATGGGTTGGACGATTTGACTGAGGACTGGTGAAACCGGATGGCAACACCAGGCTCCAGTCTAATTTGGCAGAGTTTCTACAGCTGGATGCCCTTCCTAACACCAACCACTCAGAGAGTGTAGTGGGTGCTTTTACGTGTCACCCGCACGAAAACGGCCACGCTCGAAATGGTGTCTTTTATGTGCCAC